>NC_081423.1:45867114-45924614 GCF_949786415.1 Peromyscus eremicus
GTCTCTCTCCGCGGACACTATGTGGTCGTTCGTGGTTGCTTCCTGTAGTCGGTGCTGGCGCCGGGGCCTAGCGGAGCGCAGCCGGTGCGATGCCCAGCCGGCCCGGCCTCCCAGCCCCGCCGTGGGCGCTGCGCAGACCTGAGGATCCGGGTAGGTCGGGGTCTGCACCCCGGGGCTCCACGCGTGGGCGGGCGGGCCGGCGACTGCTCTGATGAGACTAGACATAGGAAGTGCCGTCCGAGGCGATAACTGACGACCTCCCTTCTTAGCTGACCGCAGTCGCTCAAGCCTCGGCGATGCACTGCGCGAGTGTTCGAATGGTCTCTGGACTCTTGTTCTTTTAACCTTTCAGAGGGAGAACTGAGCGGACGTCGAGGAGGGAGGAGCAGTGTGCCACCATGAGGTAAGTTTCTGGAGCCATCGATGTGTGGCCTGACATTGTAGTTTTCGCTCCCCGTGGTGTTCCCGCCCCAGCCCTTGAGATGCATTCAGTTCATGCTTTTTGCAGAAGCATATTTAGCTAAATTTCTCCTGGCGCTGGGTGGCCCAGCTGCTGAGAGGCCTATTACTACGTTAGAGTATTTCAGGTAGCGTGGTTCATAACCACCTGAACCTCTAGAGCCAGGGAATCCAGTGTGTTCTGGTCTCGGCCACACCGTCCACGTGCACGCACCCACATGGTCACAGCCTCCAGTCAGTGGCTGAAAGCATGGGTTTTTGGGGGGGGGACAGTGGGAGGCTTGACCGCGGTGATGAGATCACTAATAGGAAGTGCCGTCAGAGGCGATAACTGACGATAAGTGTTCCTGGCTGATGCGGTCAAGCCCTCACCAGTTAGTTACTGGTGTTCAGGATTAACTCGGTCTGGACTATAACAACTGCTGTGTTCCATCTAGGTCGGAAATGTAGGGTGGAGGTCTGCCAGCAGCCGCGGCCTTGCATGAGGTAAGCTTTTGTCTTGGTTGTAGTTGGGCCAGACCTTGTCCCTTTGGTTTGGTTAAGATAGTATGAATGTACGTGCATCCGTCCAGCCTGACTTGGAATGCTTGTACTCAGTACTGGTGGTAGTTGGGGGTGGAGACTACATTTAGCAGGGTGCTGTGCATAACTACAGAACCATCTTTTTTATGTGTCAGGTGTCCATGGAAGCTAGAAAAGGGCACGAGACTTAGAGGTGGTTGCCAGCCACTACTTGGGTGCTGGGAATCCAGCCTGGGCCCATGGAAGAGCAACCACCAGTGCCCTTAAACCCTAAGTCTTTTTCCCAGTCCTTTAACTCAGGTCTTAAATTTCCTCTTATGTGGCAGTTTGGATAGCTCATCCTGCCATTTGGGTCCCATGGATTGAACCCAGCTGGGCTGGTTTTGCAGAAGCCCCCTCGCTGGTGCTTAAGATTGCATGTTAATAACTTGAAAGATGTACCCTTTGTAAGGTCTTTGGTGCTCTTGTTAGGCTGTGTTTAAAACTAGGTTTCGGTGTGGCTGCCGTTAGAAATAATCAATCTTGTTTCTGCAATCCATCTTAGGAGTGTCCACTTCCTCAAGTTTTGAGAACTGAGTGCTGGAATGCAGCCTGTGTTGGCAGCCGCAGTGAAGGAGGAGGTAAGTTTGATCTGTACAGTGATTGCCTCGAGCTAGCTGTCATTACTCTGAAAGGATATCAGATGATGAGATCACCTAAAATAGCTGGAATTACCGGCAGATTGGTAGTGGTGAGCCTATGGTTTTCTGAAGATACCTTTCAATGTTCTGAATGCCATTGGTTGGAACAAGTGTGATTCTGAAATCTAGTTCCTCTGCAGGCTGTCTCCAGAGGAGTCTCCAGCAGCAGTACCGCCACCAACTGAAAGCAGCCTCTTGAGCATTGTTATGAAAACAGTCCAGCATGTGTGTCTGCTGACCCTCTTCTGTCTGGTCAGGCACATTTGGTGATCATCCTACCCCACGGGAGCTTCCACACATGTTAATAAAATGTTTGTGCACAAAGTTGGTTGCCATTGTATTGAATGAATTAATTCACAAGTCAACGTGTGTGTGCGCGCGCAGCAGTTACCTACCATTAATAAGCACCATAATAAAGCAGGGTCTTTGGTACTGGTCCTCAAAAAGTATATTTGAAGAGTAAATTATCAGGTGTTGAGCAGCCCAGCTTTAGCACTGTAAACTTCTGGTCAGTCTAAGCTGTTTTCACAACCTAAGACTTGGGCAAAGATTCCAAAGCATTTAAGGCATCCACACTTGTCCTGTCCCTTGGCTGTATTTATGCAGTACCATGTAAGGCCCCTATCTTGCCCAGATCCTATGAGCCAGTTTGCTTGCCTGGCCTGTAAGGCTTTGCTTCCCTTGGATTCTGATTCACCTAGTTCAGAACAATTCCCAGTTTCCTTGGGCTTGGAGTATAGGAGCTGCTCATTGTGGGGATTAGGGGAATTATGGGAAAATAGGTGTAGAAGCCCCAATTTTCCTTCTAACTAGGGCTGAAGTCACTAGTCCTGGAGCCTTATGAAATGTGCTGGTTGAGGGGTAAGGGAACTAGGCATGTGCTGCCTTTCACAGTAAAATCCTCCAGTCAAGGAAGGGAGGTCTGCAGCTTGAACTGGATTTCCTATACTTAATGCTCAGGACCCCACACTACCTCCAAGAGGCCCCTGGGAATTGGGAAGCCCTCCAAGAGTCTTAGTAGATGCCACTTTTCCTTAACTGTGAGGAGGCTCAACTGTACTGGTGGGAGAGTCCTTGGTCCAGCTCCACAAGTCTGGGAGAGCCCCTAGAGCAATGGATGCCTTCTCAGCGGCAGGGACTGGGAGGGAGCTGGGGGCCAAAGTTAGTACTCTGATAGCCTGGTGTCTGGGTGGTGGGTGGGTTGTTCAGACATCCTCCTGATGGGAGTTGCCCCTAACCCACCTTAGCCATCCTGACAAGTTCTCCCTACTTCCTGGTCATGTCTGAGTCACAGTCTCACTGCTCTCCTGGTCTGTAAGTGTCACAGGGCTTCCTCCAGGGTCCTGCTGACTTGTACCTTCCCTGGCCTCTTCCCCAGTACCTGGCCCCTCCCCCAGCTCCAGGATGGTTGGTAGGTGCCCCTGTTTTGGAGAGCGCTTGCGCAGGCTGAGCAGGAAGGGCTGGGGTAAGGAGAAGATGTCCACGTTGTTGCCCAGGTCAATCCATGTGACATTGGGGAACTTGCTGGGGTCCTTCAGGGTGTCGGTGAGGTCCCTCAGCAGAGCTCTGGTCAATCGGTTGCCATTGAGGGCTAGTGTGGTGAGGCGAGGCAGGGTGCTGAGCGCTGGCAGTAGCTGCAGGACCATGTCGTCTGTGAGGCCTGTGAAGCCCAGCTCCACACTGTCCACTTGCTCTCCACAGCGCTGAAGATAGCTGGTCACCCGCTCCAGGTCACGGGAGGTCAGTGGAATGCCGGACAGATCCACCATGTTGTCTGGAGGATTCCCAGCTAGGAGGGCCTTGAGACTGAAGGAAAGAAGGAATGAGCAGGCTAAGCAAGCCGGGCAGGCTTTTAGCGGGGGTAGCAGGGGCTGTCACCACAGAATCAGCCTCTGCTTAACTCTGATCTGGGACCTCATTTCTTCTATCCCTTGCCAGGATGGGTAGACTAGGGAGTCCGCAGCATCTGCTTCAAAGCTCAGCGGAGTGGGCAGCGCGTGAGGTTGGAGGCTGCTACCCGAGTCGCTCTCCAAGCCTAGGTTTCTGTATGATGCCTGCAGTTTCCTCCTGACTCCTGTTTCCTACCCTGTGCTAGTCTCTAGCTAGTTCATAACGGTTGGTGCTTCAGGTGCTTGCCTAAAAGAAAACAGAGCTACCATTATTACCGTAGGGCTGTGGGGAACACTAAAAACCACGTGTGACAACAGTGTCTCCTATAGGCAGATGAGTGAATGCTATCACTGTCAGTCACTGGGGCTGAGCTTTCACAGTTGAGTGAGGGCAGCAGGCTGGTGGAGGCTTGACGCTTTCATCTCCCTCGCCGTCTGCTGCCCCTTGCCTGGTTCTGGGGCCCAGACCACTTGGCTTGGTAAGTGTGCCCCTAACCCCCACTCCCACTGGTGAGATGCCCATTCTCTTGAGTTTTCAAATACCTGAAGCAAGCCCTGGCCCTCCTACCCTGGGGATGGCTGAACTTGCAAGATGTCTATGCCGGCAGCTCAGGGGTCACAGCCTCACCAAAGCAGCTACCCTGGGGCCCTCTTGAAGCTGGGAGATTAACTCACTTTGTTCCTTGGATTTGAAGGTAAAACTCTCCAAAGCATGAGATTTAACTGCTTAGAGTCCTGCCTGGAATTTGTTGGTTGTGACTTTAGTGTGGGGTTCTATATCAATGTCAGTAATGAAGCCAACCCAGCATCCTGAAGATGGCTGACAGTCTATACCCTGGAGTCAGGTAGGTATGGGTTTGAATCTATCCCCACTGCTTGCCAACTTCAAGATCTTGGCCAGTCAAACGGCAAAAATCTACCCCACTCACTCTAATATTGGTTACGGCCCTACCATGTGCCGGACAATGTCCTAGGCTGGTGTCACAAGGGCAAACCAAGTGGACAGGAGCCTTGTTTTCCTTCTGTCATGGGGAGACAGGGAACAAATAATGGTGACAAGTAGCTTTGGGGTTGTGGCTGTGTACTCCACGGAGAAATTTATAACCTGATATAAAGAAAGAGCACGCTTGGGCCATTAGAAGAGCTGGCTAAGAGTTCCAACTGAAGCAGTGTCAAGTGGGAAGTCCCTGAAGCGGTCAAGTTCGAGAGTGCTCCTGTGTGTGTGTGTGTGTGTGTGTGTGTGTGTGTGTGTGTGTGTGCGCGCGCGCCTGCAGGAAGGTCATTGTAGTCCAAGTGAGGTAGCCTAGAGGAGGGAAGACAGAGAGGAGGCACAGGCTGACCACAGTGCCTGTTTCAATTTCAAGTGTGAGGAGAAGCCACCTGAGAGGAATGAGTAGGTTTCATTCATACAGTTCCCAAATGGAGAACGGACTGAGCCTCTTGTGTGTGGGCACTGGCAGACAGAAGACCTAGCTGGCCATGGTTGCCACATACTTGTTATTCTAGCACTTGGAAAGAAGCAGAGGCAGGGGGCATTGTGAGTTTTAAGCTAGCCTGGGTTACACAGTGAGACTCTAAAAATCTCAGATAGCTGGGCATGCTGGTACATGCCTTTAATCCCACTACTGGGGAGGCAGAGGCAGGTGGAGCTCTTAGGAATTGGAGGCACAGTGAGTTCCAGGCCAGCCAAGGCTACATAGCAAAGACCTTGTCTCAAAAGAGCAAAGCCAGGCATAGTGGTGCATGCCTTGAATTCCAGCACTTGGGAGGCAAATGGATGTCTTAGATCAAGGCCAGCCTGGTCTACATAACGAGTTCAAGGACAGCAGAGCTACATAGTGAGACCCTGTCTCAAAACAAAGGAAACTCCAAAACAAACAAAACAAAAAACCTCAAACACCATCCCCCAAAACTCCAAACCAATCAAAAAAGAAGGTAGGGAGAATTGGAGAGGTAGCTTAGCAGTTAAGAACATATACTGCTCTTGGAGAGGATCTGAGTTTGGTCCCAGGTACCCTGTCAGGCAGCTCACAACCGCTTGTAACTCCAGCTCCAGGGGGAGTTGCATATATCACTACAGACACTCACACATACACACACGTAATTTTTCTTTCCCCGAGACAGGGTTTCTCTGTGTAGCTTTGGAGCCTGCCCTGGAACTTGCTCTGTAGACTAAGCTAGCTTTGAACTCACAGAGATCTGCCTGCCTCTGTCTCCCGAGTGCTGGGATTAAAGGTGTGGGCCATCACCACCTGGCTCGTAATTATTTTTAGTATTATTAATGTGTATGGGCATTTGCCTACACACACGTTTGTGTACTATGTGCCTGTCTGTCGCCTGAGGAGGCTAGAATGGCATTGGATCCCCTGGAGTTACAGATGGTTGTGAGCCTTTGCGGGTCCTCGTAATCTGAACCCCAATCATCTGCAAGAGCAGCCAGTACTCTAACTGGCTAAGCCATCTCTCCAGCCCCATGATGTTTAGTTTGAATTGTCAACCTGAAACAGTCTGGAAACACCTGGGAAGAGAGCCTCCATCACTGTCTAGATCAGGCTGACCTGTGGGAATGTCTGTGGGGGAACCATCTGGGTGATTGTGTTAACTGACACAGGAAGACTCAGTCTAAAGCTAGGCAGCACTGTTCCCTGGGTTTGAGGCTGGGATTGTTGGAGTGGAGAAAGAGAGCTGAGAGTTACGCATGCATTCACCTTCTCTCCGCTTTTGACTGTGGATGTGACTAGTGGCTTCAATCTCCTGCCATCCTGACTCCCCCACAACGATGGACTGCAACCTGGAACCGTAAATCAAATAAACCCTTTCCCCTTAGAGTTGCTCTTGTCAGGGTGTTTTGTTTGTTTGTTTGTTTGTTTGTTTTGTTTTTCAAGACAGGGTTTCTCTGTGTAGCCCTAGCTGTCCTGGATCTCGCTCTGTAGACCAGGCTGGCTTGGAGCTCACCTGTTTCTGCCTCCCCAGTGCTGGGATTAAAGGCGGGCGCCACCACTGCCCAGCTTGTTAGGGTGTTTTATCAAAGCAACAGGAAATGAAACTAAGAGAGAAGGGAACCGTCTTGTCCTTTCCAGTCCACCGAGAGCCACTTGGATGATCTGGGCACAGAACCAGGGCCTTGCCAGTTTGGAGCAGGCCAGCCACTCACCTGTGTCAGCTGTAAAAGGCAGGAGTGCTTCCTCCTCCAGGAAGCCTGCCTCTCAGCCTGGGCTCACCTGCTTCCTACCACAAGACCTGCTCCGTGTATTCTGTCTCAAGCCCTCTAGCTCTTGGTCTTCTGGACTACAAAACTCTGGAGGGTCTTCACTGCTGCATGGCTGAGACAAGGCTAGACTCTAGATCCCCTGGAAGGACATCCCAGAGAACTTTCTGGACGTACGTTATGATGGCCACAACTTGAAGCAATCCTTCTTGCCTCAGCCTCCAGAGTCCAGGGTTGCAGAGGTGAGGTACACTACCATGCCTGGCTTCCATCCCAGAACACTAGGAACACCAGGAACTAGAAATGCCTTGTGTCCCATCCCCACCTGTCCATCTGTGGGCCGTGCTCCCCAGATCCTACCCCAGGGACCTCCTTTTCAGCATCTCTCAAGTACCTGGAATAACCAAGTTACTTTTCTGGTCCTTAAATCCAGCATGATCTTACCTCCTTCAAGCAGAATTTACTGACATCCCCTCTGGCTCGGGCCTTCCCCTCAGCACAGTGCCCCAGGAAGGGTACCAGTCAGCAGGGTTGGGGCTGGGCATACTACAGGGACCGCCACTCACCAGGCCTGTGGCTTCCTCTTCACTAGCCCTCGATGCCTCCTCCACTGTGAATGAGGACTAAGGTGGTAGGTCAGCTGCCGGCACAGCTTCTCCATGGCACCCAGGGCATCACCTTCCTGCAGAGGCAATCACAGGCACAGGTCTGTGAGGAGGCCCTGGAGGACTTGGAGGTGCCCTGATCCCCCAACTCTAGACTATGAAACTGCCTGGCTCTCTGGGAGCTGAGCCTAAGAGGCCTGCTTTGCCAGCCCCAGTGAGCGCCTTGGCAGGAGCGGCAGGTACAAGTCTTTCCCAGTGCAATCTGCCCATCTACACTGTCTGCCTGCTTCATGAGCATTTAAAAATATTATTTCGTGCTGGGCGGTAGTGGCGCATGCCTTTAATCCCAGCACTCGGGAGGCAGAAGCAGGCAGATGGATCTCTGTGAGTTCGAGCCCAGCCTGGGCTATGGAGTGAGTTCCAGGAAAGGCGCAAAGCTACACAGAGAAACCCTGTCTCGAAAAACCAATATATACATATATATATATGTATATATATATATATATAATTTCATGTGTATGGATGTTTTGTTTGTATGGATGACTGCACCATATACATGCAGTACCCGCAGAGGCCAGAAAGGGGCATCAGAGTGCCTGGAACTGGAGTTAGAGATGATTGTTAGCTACGATGTGGGTGCTGGGAATCAAACCAGAGTACTCTTCAAGAGCAGCCAACACTCATCAACATTTGAGTTTACAACCCTGAGAACCATGGGCTGAACTGTATCCCTTCAACAATTATATATTGTTCCCATTTATCTTTTCTTTTCCCCCTTCCTTCCTTCCTTTCTTTTTTGAGACAAGGTTTCCCTGGGTAGCCCAGTGTGTCCTGGAACTCACCCTGTAGACCAAGCTGGCCTCAAACTAAGAGATCTGCCTGCCTCTGCCTCCCGAGTGCTGGGATTAGAGGTGTGTTTAATCCCTGTTGTCTGGCTCTACATTGATCTCCTAAGCCTCAATTCCCCAGAATGTGACTGCATCAAAGACAGAACACTTAAAGTTAATTAAAGTAAAAATGAGGCCATATGAGTGGGCTTTAATCAATATGGCTGGTGTGTTTAGAAGTGATTAGGGCACAGACATGTCCAGAGGAAAGATCCATGTAAGCATGCAGGGAAAAAAAATCCTTTACAAAAGGCTAGAAGAGGCCACACATCTTGGCCTCCTGACCTCTACAACAGTGAGGACATTAATTTCTGTCATTTAAGTCACTGGACTATACACTGGCTTAACTGCGGTGGAAAGATTTAATAGAGAGACACATTCCATCTCAAGGAGAATCAATTCAACACGGCCCCTGTGCCAGATCTGAGCTGGGTGGAGAAGTGTGACTCCCAACCCAGGAATGGGAAAGAGTGTGCTTCTGCCAGAAGACCCAGAGCCGAGGGCCAAGAGCCAGCAGTACTGGGGCTCCAATGCAAACCACCCATAGGAGGCGGTGAGGTTCCGTGTATGGAGTAGCATCAGCTTTTCAGGCGTGATTACCGTTGCCACTCTGCTCATGGAGAAGCAGCCTACGCAATGATTTAGAACATGGACTTGAGACCAAATTGTGCAGTTCCATGTCCTGGTTTTGTCTGTGGCCTTGAGTGAATTAAGGCAACTTCTCTGTGCCTTCAGTTCTCGGGGGAGGAGGGCACAACACGATACAACACTGCTTCACGAGGTTTGGGGTTTGGAGGATTAACTGGGTCACTACTATTCAGGTGCTTTGTGCAGAACCCAGTGCCCAGGAAGCTCGCTCAATGAGTACAGTCAGTAGCTGTGGACACATCCAGGAATTGAACCACAGATCAAGAGTACCTAAAAAAAGCCGGGCGTGGTGGCACACGCCTTTAATCCCAGCAGAGGCAAGAGGATCTCTGTGAACTTGAGGCCAGCCTGGTCTACATAGTGAGTTCCAGGACAGCCAGGAGACACCTTACCCAGAAAAGAACTATGTCTGTCCTGAACATGGACAGACGTATTTTTCTGTCACCACTCCCTAAACACTGTAGCACAACCATTGTTCCTCTAGCATTTACCTGGGGATGCTCACTGCGAAGGAGGGTGGACACATCTCCTATGCTGCCTTATGAAGGGACATGTGCATTTGGTATCTACAGGGTCCCGGGGCTCATCCTCCATGGAAAGACCAGCATGATATCCTGAGCTTCGGTGCTAAAGAACAAAGGTCCTTTCCGCCTGGCCTCAGATGTAAGCTGGTTTTGTGTTTTGTGTATGTGTGTATGTTTTGTTGTTGTTTTTGAGAGAGGGTCTTCCTGTGTAGCCCTGGGGTAGTCTGGAAATCACTACGTAGACAAGGCTGACCTCAAACTCACAGAGCTACCTCTGCCTACCAAGTATGAGGATTAAAAGCATGTGCCACCACGCCCAGCCCTTGAGCTGAGTTTTTAAGAGCAGATAGATAGCATTTTTTTTTTTTTTTTTTTGATGAAGAAAGGAACTCTGAGATATCCCTAAATGAGGAACAAAAGTTGGTGAGGGCAGTTCTGCAGGCATAGGGGCAGCAATTAAGAATCTGGCCAGGCAAATCCGGCCATCCCCATGCTATCATTGTGCAAACCTTCCTGTCTCTCACCTGGATTACAGCAGACACCACGCTAGAACTCTACAGAACACCCACACTACAGAGCATTACAAACTCATCCTCTCACTATACAGAGGAGGGGACTGAGACTCAGCGAGCTGTGGCTGATAGAATGGTAAGAGAAGAAAGTCCGAGCAAGTGGGACCGGAGAGGAGGAGCCTGCGATCAAAGGAAAGCCTGGAGAAGTGAGGCATCTAAGCAGGGAGCCATTGGGGTGGCCTGCCGCTGAGGGGACTGCTCTGGAAGGGACCTCCTTGTTCCTCACAGCCTCACTGCTTCCTGCTGCTTCAGTGTGACTGACAAACCGGACATCACTTGTCCAGGCCATCTCACCGAACCCGAGAGTAGATGTCGGATCCCTAGACTTAAGATTCTTGCTTAGCCTGGTCACACAAGGTGGGTGAAGGTGACACAGAGAAGCGGATGCATCATTGGGGGCTGCCAGGGAGGCAGGAGAGAGGAATGGTGGGTGAGGTCTATACCCTGGGATCTTCTTTCTGGGAGATGGGGTGGGAGGACGAGCAAGTTGAGAGGGTGACTGAGGCCATGCCCACAGAAGGGACTGAAAGTGACAGAGGTCATATGCAGGTCAGAGAAGGTGTGGGTAGAGGGCAGATGAAGGGGTTGGGAATTGGGGCTAGAGATCTGGGCAGAAAGCACAGGGCTGGTGATAGTATTAGTTGTCAGTGTGACGAATGTAGCATTACCTGGGCGATGGGCTGCTAATCACGCCTGTGGCGGCATTGTCTTGATTGTGTACAGGGGAGTGGGGAGAGGCATCAATAAACCGAGCAGAAGCACGCATGTGTCTCGGTGTTTTGATTGTGTATGCAATGTGACCGGTTACTTCAAGCTCTTTGCCCCCTTGACTCCCCCCACATGATGGACCGTCCCTTGAACCGTGAGCCAGAATAAACCCTTTCTCTTAAGTTGGTTCTGTCATAGTACTGATCACATCAACAAGGGCTCCAGAGGAAGAGCAGGTGTAAAGGCAGGGTGGGAATGACCAGCTCCTATGGGGACATGCTGACTAGGAGGAGCCCATGGGACCCCCACCTGGGATTCCTCGGATCTGGCTGAACCAATGGAATACGCTGAGGGGGGAGTGGAGGGAACACTGGACCAGGAGACAGAGAAGGCACAGAGGTGTGAGTGAAGCAAGGGGCAGCTGGGATAGGGTGGCTAAAGTCACCTATGGCGGCCACTCCGTGGCCAATGAGGGCCTTTCCCAGCACAGTCTTGGCTGGGGTGGGGAGGAGCGATGCAGACTGGTAATGGTAATGGCTGACTCTGCCGGCAAAAGAATGGGAAACGAGGACGGGGCATGACACAGAAATGGCACATCTTGAGTTCCTTTCCCACCCTGGATTCCCAGGGCACCTTAAAAAATCGACACTAGCGGTGGTGAGCGGGCAGGTCCTCTGGCAGTGGATTCACTTTATTTTTAGTCAGTATGCAAAACAACAGGTCTTATTATGACATTCTCATACACATATTATTACATCTTATTCACACTCTCTCCCTTAGTGCTCTCCCCTGACCCTCCTCCCACTCGCTGGAACAGCCCCCTTCTGCTTTCATGACGCCCACACTCTGGGAAAACCGCAACGTTTTGTCTGTCTTCTCTCCCATCCCTTCCCTCGCTTATTCCCGACTGCTTCCCGCCTCCCAACCCCTTCTTCCTGGATCCTAGTCCTGTAGGGAGAGACATTCTCTTGTGCACCTACGGTGGAGAAGCACGGGGCTCAGGGGCCTCAAGGACAAGAAGGGCCAATGGATGGGATGGGGTATGGGGGCACGCCCAACATCATTTTGGGATGCTCTGGGACGGAACTGTTACTAGTTTCCGGAAGAAGCTGACTCAAATCCCACAGCTGAGCTCCTCTGCTGTGGCTCCTCCTCCCATCAGTTCCCCGGGTTTCCAAATACCCGAGGCTGCGCCCTCTGCCTCAGTTGCCCAAGCTGGATTAGCTCAGGCTGCAGACTCTTCAGAGAACAAAGGCATAAAGAGGGATGGTAGTGCACGGTGTCGGCCACAAGAGGGCAGCCGAGCACAGGGCGAGGCTGCTGCTACCGGAGAGAGCCGGAGTCAATCTCGGCCTTCTCATTGGCTAAGCCGGGACAATAGCTGAGCACGCCAATTAGAGTCGAGAGTCCCTGTAAAAAGAACAGGGACGATCCCCTCTGCTTGCCTGGACTAAATACACCACGGGTCTTTTGTTGTTTTGTTTCTGTACTGCTTGGGATCCACCCTGGCCTCGGATGGCAGGCCCCCACTAGCACCAGCCACACTTCCCACCTTTAACGATGACTGAGCATCTAGAAATCATTTCACTCGGGCACGGTCCTACCACTCCCACTTTGCAAATGAGGGAACTGAGGCATACAGTTCAACAGGCACCTTGTAAGAGGGAATGAATCCTGACGCTGCCCCTTGGCTCCTACCAACCTACCCACTCTACTCCTCTCGTTAGAAACATGGCCCTTGCATATTCATTCGAGGTGCTTTTATCCTTTTCCCAACTCATTCCCTTCCCAGGCTCCCTCAAGGCCTTCTTCCAGAAGAGAATGGCAAAGAGTGGGGCCAGCCCAGAGGAGGACAGTGTGTGTGTGTGTGTGTGTGTGTGTGTGTGTGTGTGTGTGTGTGATGGTGGTGGTGGTGGTGTGTGTGTGTGTGTGTGTGTGTGTGTGATGGTGGTGTGTGTGTGTGTGTGTGTGTGTGTGTGTGATGGTGGTGGTGGTGGTGTGTGTGTGTGTGTGTGTGTGTGTGTGTAGGATGGTGGTGTGTGTGTGTGTGTGTGTGTGTGTGTGTGTGTGATGGTGGTGGTGGTGGTGTGTGTGTGTGTGTGTGTGTGATGGTGGTGGTGGTGGTGGTGGTGTGTGTGTGTGTGTGTGTGTGTGTGATGGTGGCAGCAGGAAAGGACCCAGCACAGACAGGGACAGTGAAGAGACACTTTGTAGGGACTGGACCCGGACAAGTGAACGGCCATATTCTCCGCCATGTGCGAGGGTGGGAAAGAGCCCCGTGAAGAGGAAACAGTATGTGATGGAGCAGAGGGGGGATGGATGGACTTATACAGCGTGCGTGCTCAGTAGTTCCAAAGCCTCCACAAAGCTGAGCTGCCTGTGGGTGACAAGACACCGGCTGCGTGGGAGTCTGCTAGCTGCGATTAACCATGCAGCAGGCTCAGTGGCGGACTGTGGAATACTCCTAGCCGCCCTTCCTCTCGCCCGTGGGGAAGCGTGGAGGCATGGCACAATTGGCGGGACTCCAGGCACTGCGGTCTCTCCAGAACTGCCCAGGGACACTGTCCTGAAGCACTGGGGGAGGGGCTGTCTGAGGGACTTCCCCAGGATCGGTTGGAAAGAGGCTCAGGGGCTCAAAGCCAACCTACAGCCTGCACTGGTCTCCACTGTCAGATGCCATCTGTCCCCTTCGCTTCCCAGGCACCTTCATAAGAGCACCTAGGACTATAACAACCTCGTCTGCCACTCAAAGGCTTCCCTCATTCATAAATTTACCCATTCATTAGTCAGATTCTGACTGCTCCACTCACTACACACTGGACACTGTTGAGATGGACAGCGCGCCCGTTTTCCTTGGCTTACCCCTCCCCCACCCCACCCCCATCCGTTTCCTGCCCGCCTCTGAGTCTCTGCGTCTCTGCTCACGGGACTGCTCTGCTGCACAGTACATCACCAGGTTCTCTTGTCCCTGGTCTCTAGCTGGGCTCAGTTAATGAGAGCAGCCCAGGATCAGGAGGAGTAAAGGGCCAAGCCGTCTCATTCAGCACGTGTTGGAGCCTCCCAGACCATCCTGTTCTTTGTTCTTGGCAGCCAGCCCCATGTAGTCTCCTTCCAGGATTTTATCAGAACTGTCCCGGGGATCAAGAGAACAGAAGGGCCGGAGGGATGCTGTGTGCATTCTAGGACAGGTATCTTGGCTCGCTCTGTGATACAGGACACTCAAGCAATCCTGGGGAGACACCAGCCCCTCAGTGTTCATTAATGAACTCCAGTAAAGCCCGACACCTGTAGCCCCGGACTCCTGCCCTGCAGAGACTGTTTAACAATTCATGTTCGCTTTTGTGTTTTGTTTTACTTACTTATTTTTAATTTGTTTTTTTATGTAGGAGTGTGTGTATGAGGACGAGTGTGTGGATGCATGTGAATGCCATGGCACATGCACCGTGGTCAGCGGACAACTGTCATGGCACTGGATTGTAACTGCAGCAGTGGTGAGATGGAGGTGGAGGCAGCCAGTCTACCTCAGTGGGTGAAATTCCAGGCCAGTGAAAGACCTCGTTTCTAATCAAAGGTAGAAGGCATCTGAGGAACAGCAGGCACTTGAGACTGTCCATTGACCTCTATGAGCGCATGTACACAGGTGCAAGCATGCATTTGGACACATAATCATATCCTCTTACCCCTTCCATGCTTGCACACACACACACACACACACACACACACACACACACACACAAATTCACAATGGAACATGCTGTTTCCTGCCTGTTAGAAGACATAACTGTGGCCGGGCGGTGGTGGCGCACGCCTTTAATCCCAGCACTTGGGAGGCAGAGCCAGGCAGATCTCTGTGAGTTCGAGGCCAGCCTGGTCTACAGAGTGAGTTCCAGGAAAGGCACAAAGCTGCACAGAGAGAACACTGTCTCAAAAAACCAAAAAGACATAACTGTGAACAAGATGGATAGATAATCCTTAGAGTATTATTTTTTTTTAAAGACAGGTGTGGTGATATTTTATTTGTGCTTTAATAAATAAAGCTTGCCTGGAGAGCAGAGGAAAAAGCCAGCCAATATAAGTAAACAAAGAAGTCAGGCAACGGCAGCACACGCCTTTAATCCTATCACTTGGCAGGCAGGGATCTATCTGGATCTTTGTGAATTCGAGGCCACACTGGAAACAGAGCCAGGTGTGGTGGCACACGCCTTAAATTCCAACTCTAGTTAACCACGGAGGTCTGGAGGTCTGTACAGACAGACAGGAAGTGACAGAGCTGGGCAGAAACAGGAAGTGATGTAGCTGGACTGAGAGAGCAAATCAGATGGCAGAACAGCAAGGCATACAGGCATGGGTAGACAGGAAGTCACTCACATTTGGAAGCTGTGGAGTTGGTGAGGTAAGGTTAGCTGTGGCTTTCTCTATTTCCCTGATCTCTCAGGTTTTCACCCCTATATCTGGCTCCGTGTTTTTTTTTTTTTTTTAATTTAATAAGACCATTTAGTAATTCATCTACAGACAGGGTCTCACTATGTGGCTCTGCCTGGCCTGGAACTTGCTATATAGACTGGGCTGACTTTGAACTCACAGAGATCTGCCTCTGCACTACTGTCTGGTGCTGGTACTAAAGGCTTAAGTCTCCATTCTAGTGGGTAAGGTAGACTGCAAAGTAACCACCCAGTAAATGTGGGATAATTTAGGTCTTACGTGCCCACAAAGGGCCATGCATTGAAGGCTTGATCCTCAGTGTGGTGCCACTGGGAGACGGACTTTAAGAGAGGAGTCTAGTGGGGGGGGGGTGCTAAGTCACCACAGGCGTTTGGTTTGAATCTGAAATGTCCACACCACCCAGCCCCCCCCCCCCCCCCCCGAGACAGGGTTTCTCTGTGTAGCTTTGCGCCTTTCCTGGAACTCACTTGGTAGCCCAGGCTGGCCTCGAACTCACAGAGATCCGCCTGCCTCTACCTCCCGAGTGCTGGGATTAAAGGCGTGCGCCACCACCGCCTGGCTCCAGGCCCATGTTTTAATACTTGTTCCCCAGCTGGTGGGATTATTTGGGTTGTGGAACATTTAGGAGATGGGCCCTAGTTGGCGGAAGGTCACTAGTGGTCTTTGAAGATGACGGCCTAGTCCCTGGTTCTAGCTTTTCTCTGTTCTTTCTGGTCCACCATGATGCGAACAGACTCCCATAAGAGCTGGTAGTCTTGACACCTCTATCTACGCCTCTAGGCCACAACTTGAGCATCTAGGAGAGTGTCAGACACAAAGGCCTGTGAGAAGGGGGTCCCAGTCCCTTCTGGGATGTTCTTTCCACCTCTGTCCCACTCACACCTGGGAGAGTCCCAGAGGAGCCAAGGCTGGTTACTGAACCCCCAGCAGAGCTGGGCCCATTCTGCTGCTTTGGAAATCCTGGTCAGAGAGCAAGACCCGGCCTGTGGGGACCATGTCTGATCTGCTGTTTCCTACACTGCCACGGGCCGGCTTCTGTGCACAGGTGGCCATTTGGACAAGATGCCTCATGAGCTATCTCACTTAGCTCTCAGGAGGAGGGAGATGGCTCTGATGCCCATTTTGGGCTTGAGGAAAATGAAGTTCTGGAAATCAAGCGACGTGGGAAAGGTCACACCATGCAGTGCACTGAAGACGTGTGCTCCACCCCCATCCACGTGTTGGAAGGTGGGGCCCTCGCAGGGCTGTTCTAAGAGGGGTCTAGAACCTTCTTTCCACCATGTAAGGACCCGGGAGAAGGCAGCAATCTGAGACGGGGAGCGAGGCTCCCATCAGACACCCCAACCTTGCACTTCCAGCCAGATGTGAGAAATGAATTCCTACCTAGAAGCTCTCAGGCCATGGTACTTGAGTAGCAGCCTGTACTGAGTAACCCAGACTGACATGGCCCCCAGCCCCACCTAGGCTGAAGAGAAGGAGCTCTAGGCTCTCCCGGCCTAGCCCGGTCCTGTGTTAACACTGCGCCTGGTGAGGCAGTTAGATTTTCCTGTCTTGTCCAGCCCCGGGTTTGCAGAGTGGGCCTAAACACCTCTGCAGTCCTCGTGAAGGACACTGCAGTATCTGTCTTCCTCAGCTCTCAAATGGGCATGAAGATAGTATTTCCCTATTATTCACAGGTTGTTTTTCTATTTGTTTTTGTTTTTCGAGACAGGGTTTCTCTGTGTAGTTTTGGTGCCTGTCCTGGATCTCTCGCTCTGTAGACCAGGCTGCCCTTGAACTCACAGAGATCCATCTGCCTCTGCCTCTCAAGTGCTGGGATTAAAGGCATGTGCCACCACTGCCTGGCACATTTGTTTATTTTTGAGAATTTTATTACCTGTCTCTTCTCACTTTTAGGCAATTCACTTCCTATTCTAGAAAAGACAGGGGTATGTCAACTGCAGAGCTTCTTCAGAGGCCTGTTTCTAGTACTTTCCTGTTCCCCAGGGTTCCAGCTTCAGCTACCTGGTTCCCTGTGGCTCCTCTCCCAGTCCGCCAACCCTCAAGACTGGCTTTTCTGTCTCTTATTGGACTCAAAGCTCCTTTGCCTGTCTTCTGTTGACGCTGCATCTTCCACCCTCTACGGCCAGTCTCCCTCTTCTCTATATCTTGGCACTAGGCAGCTCCAGGAGCCAGAGAGAAGGCCCCAGAGGAAGCCACCGATGGAGTCAACCCCAGAGGTTTCTTTTTCCTTGAGCAACCATGGTCAGGTCTATGCTGTCTAGAGAGGCGGTCTACCTCACACCCTAGGAGACTTGGCTGCTTCAGACCACAACTGCCTACCGGCTTGGGGCAGTGGATGTAGCGTGCCAGACTAATGATGAGGTCATGTGTGATGGGGTCCACCAGGTTCCGGAAGCTGGCGTAGCGATACAGCACGTCATCCAGGGAGGTTGACTCCATGCCCAGGTCCTGAAAGAGAAGAGAATGCCCAGAGGTCAGGAGCCACCCAACTCACCTACAGTGTTTTCCTCTTGTGAACCTTCTACTACAAGTGTCTTAGACACTAACTTTAGGATGGGTGAAGCAAAGACACCCCCTCCCCGCCCCCTACCCCGCTCCAGGAGGCACCACACTCCATCAGCAGAACTTCCACCAGGGCTCAAGGATTGCTGGAGTGTGGCCAAGAGCACTGGGATCCAGAAGCCCTGTTTCTACTGTTCTGGGTTGTTGGACTTCCTAAGATTCGTACCCAATGCCAGGGACAGGCCAGTCCAACCCTCTCCCAAGCTTGAGTTTCCTGAGCTGACGGCTCTCTGCTCAGAGATAATAGAATAGGCATGGTCTACCTGGCAGGGTTGGATTAGGCACTAAAAGCTGCTAGGCCTTGAGCACCCCTCAGCCATGATGCAGCCCCTCAGGAAATCTACCTAAGAGCTCCACGGCCATGCTCTTTCTATAAAAGGGAGACAGTGACCCTGTCACCCGAAATCGATGAGGGAAACAAAACTAAGCAACATGGGCAAAGCTTCTGCAGGGACCAGTGTCCTTTGTGGTCCCCCAAACCTCCTGAACTAGTTCCCTACCACACTATGGAGCTCCTTTGGCTCATAGACCCATCTGAGAATGTGCTGAAAGCCATTAACTCCAGAAAATACAGGAGTCGGGGCAGGACAGGACCTTGGCATATCAATTCCATGTTGGCCCTGCGGTCAGGAGGGTGTGTTGGGCTATACAGAACTTTAGAACTATTACCCGGGAATGAGGAAGACATACTCCTACCCTGACTGGGACATACGGAAGCTGGGAAGTCCTCAATTCCAAGGGCATCAGAAGGCTGTGTGGTCAAAGGCCCTTAGCCTAGCACTGAGCTTCCCAGCCCGACCTCTGCTTACGGGTCAAGGCTCCCTTCTTGGGGACAGGAAGGCAGAGGAAAGGGGGAAGCATGGTAGCGACTCCCAGGGCTAGACTCACGGCTGAGGGAAGGAGGCCGTGGGTATGGGGGTCTTTGTTTTCTTTTTCTTTCCCTTCTTTTCTGTGTAGCCCAGGCTGGCCTCAAACTTTTGTAATCCTCTGACCTCAGCTTCCCAACTACTGGGAATATTGGCCACGCCCAGCTAAGGGTTTTCTTTACGTCTGTCTTACTACCCTTTGGCCGTTGATTTAAGGCTAGTCTCTGTCCCTCACCCGTGTACATCTGTCCTTGGGGTGATTTACACCTAATATTCTCAGGCCCCTGTAGGCCCCTTAGCTTACTGTAAATCTGTGGGCAAGAGATCAACCCACTTTGGGGTGTGTTTTTTTTCCCTGACTGTAAAATGGGCAGGTCAACAACAAAAGTTCTCAAACTGTCCCAAGGTCCTGGGGTTGGCAGGTGGTACTGGGGGACAGGAGGGAAGCAGAGCCCCTCTGGGTCTCAAACAAACTACTGCCAAAGAGCTGGAAATGTGGGAGAAGACTGGGGGGCTTCCTGCCCTCTCTGTAGCCAGACTGGTCCCATCTCTGCAGGCCCCCCATGTTCCAGGCCATGTGAGGCCATCATATTCTTGGAAAGACCAAGAAATACCACTGGCTCATCCAGAGGCTGGGCAGGCCTGCCTTGGTGCAGACTGTATCTCTCAGGGCCTACACTCAGTTGCCCCCTCTACCCTTCAACGCAGGAGCCCCCTGGCTGACAGTGGCCTTCTCTATGGTGGGAGGTGGAAGCCCCCACCAGGAGTGGGGGGCTGGGTAACTGAGTCACAGGGTAACACCTTCCTGAAGGACTCCAGCTGGGGTGGGGCTCTCAAAGGTCTCAGGGCTACAGTAGGAAACGCCAGCCTGGGGCCGGTCAAAGGTTGCTGTACTTCATTGCTTGCTTGATTTCCGGCCACAGTTGTGTCCAAGGACACTTGTGCAACCTCAGGACACACCCTAGTATCTGGGTGTCTTCTCTATGTCTCTCCCTCTAAGCCAGTTCATTGGGGACTTAAACCGGATATGAGGAAGAGGAGCTAACTAGCCCCGCAGGGTGTCTCAGGTCACAGCAGCTTGGGCCACAGTCCTGGGGAAACCAGCTCCTCTGACTATAGGCCTGAGGATACCAGTGCTGCATGAGGGAACTGGAAAAGTCAAATCCAGATGTGGCCCTTACAGGTGCTAGCCTTGGAGGGGCTGGTGTGCCTTGCGGCAGCAAGGCACCCAGGGGGATCTCATCTTCCTCCCGGCGGCTCTAAACAGCACATCTCTAGGAACTGTGTGTACAGATGGCTGCTCACCAGAAAGTCTGGGTGAATATTATCCAACAACAGGCTGAGTCATGGCTGGTGGGAGTTCAGCTAGGAGGGTTTAGCTGGGCTAGCCCCTCACTGCTCCCTGACTTGAAATGCTGTGCCTAGAGGTGACGGGCACACAGCGCATCTCCAGGAGGTGGGGCCCCACATGACACCAGCTCAGATAAGCAGGTTTGGGGACATTTTGCAATGGGATAAGCCATAATGGGCCTAAGGCCAAGGCTATGGGCTTCCAAAGGGCAACTATACATTTATACCAGAAGACAGAACCTTTAAAGATGCTGGGAGGAGCCTGATCCTTGGGCAAACCGAGGCTCTTCAAGGGTCTCTGCCGTGACATGACCTGTGTTACAGTGAGCTCGCTGTATAGATCTCAGTCCAAACAACCCGCAGCGAAGGCCTGAGCTCAGCAGCTGCAAAGCAGCTGTTGGTAGGAAGCAAGGCACCAGACGCGCACAACAGGACACAGCCCCTCTTCTTACATCTTTATTTTCCTTGGGAAAATTCTTCTAAAAATCGATTTCTCTCATATGTAAATCTGTTATCCATTTTTTTTTAAATATAAAAAAACCAGCTTTGTGGAGATGTAATCCACATACAATTTACTCATCTATAGGACAGAGTCTGGGGCTGAGGCGTAGCTAGTGGCAGATTATACGGGTTCAATCCTCAGCACCAAAAAAAAAAAAAAAAAAAAAAAAAAAAAGTGTAAAATGTAGTGGCTTTTAGTATATTCAAATCTTTGTGCAACCACGATAGATTTTAGAACATTTTCATTACCAAGAAACTCTGTAACCCATGACCTCATTCCCAATTCTCCCCTCTCAGGCACAGGGCAATTACCTACCTGCTTTCTGTCTCTGTATTTCCTATTCTGGCCTTCCTTCTTTTGTTGTCTAACTGTAATTACAGATCTTTCCAGCAACATTGCCCTCTTCTTTAGTGCTATTCATTTTTTTTTTTTTTTTTTTTTGGTTTTTCAAGACAGGGTTTCTCTGTGTAGCTTTTTGCACCTTTCCTGGAACTCACTTGGTAGCCCAGGCTGGCCTCGAACTCACAGAGATCCGCCTGGCTCTGCCTCCCAAGTGCTGGGATTAAAGGCGTGCGCCACCACCGCCCGGCAGATCGTGCTATTCATTTTAAATTAACAAGCAAGCCCTTTAGAGTCCCTCTTACTTAACCAGGCATGGTGGCACACACCTTTCATCGCAGCCCTCTGAGTTCAAGGCAGCCTGGTCTACTGAATGGGATCTAGGACAGCCAGGGACACAGAGAGAAACCCTGTCTTTGAAAAACAAAACAACTCCCCAAATATTTACTTATTTTTATTTTATGTGACTGAGTGTTTGCCTGAATGAATGTGTCCTGCATGGGTGCCTGGTACTAGCCGAGGCCAGAAGAGGACACTGGGGTTACCGTCAGATGTGAGCCTCCATGTAGGT
This sequence comes from Peromyscus eremicus, assembly GCF_949786415.1. NCBI lineage: Eukaryota > Metazoa > Chordata > Mammalia > Rodentia > Cricetidae > Peromyscus > Peromyscus eremicus. The sequence continues at coordinate 45,888,453 of NC_081423.1, forward strand.
GCTGGAAACTGAGAAGTCCAGGCCATACAAACTTAGTTAGCTCTCTCTGCCTGGTGTTTGTAGATCAAGATATAAGCTCTCAGCTCTTGCTCCAGAGCCACGCCTGCCTGCCGCCATGCTCCCTACCATGATGGTCACGGACTCTAACCCTCTGGAACTTTGAATCCCAAATTAAATGCTCTATTTTATAAATTGTCTTTGTCATGGCAACGGGAAACTAAGACAGTGGGTTTCTGGGGATATGAACTCCTAGTCCTTAATGCCTACAGGGCAAGCATTTTAACTGAGCCACCATCCCAGCTCCCATTATTATATTATTGTTACTTTAAATGTGAAAATAACATGCTGATCAAACCTTAAATTGTATGCTGAGGTTTGCACGCACAGACACCCAGAACTGTGCACTGGGCTTGCACACTCGCCCTTGCTTCTTGCCTCCTGCCCACCGAGACCTACACCCTCACTCTGAATCGCGCTCAGTCACCGAGCACCCGTTCCCCTCAGAGTAGACAGAAGGGTTCTTTCCTGACAGACTATGAAGACGCCGTTATGGCGAAGCCACACCCGAGGACAATTAGGCTCAACAGAAACTTCAAAATGTCAGGTATTTGGCCATCCTTGGGTATGGAGTAATGCAGACACCCGGGGCTGTCTCTTCAGCTGCTTTCTAACATGAGGATCCTATAGGCCTGTCTTTGACACTAAACCCCAGCTGTGTTTCCCGGGAGGCCAATACCACAGTTGGTATTGTCATGACACTCTCTCAGTCATCAAAAAAGCATCCCATTCATGATGACCCCAAAATTTCTAGAAAATTTCCCCTAACTCTCCAACTACCTCTACAGTCCTACAGCTTCTCAGTGCCCATCCCCCTGCCCCCGAAACCCCACCGTTACTCAGTTCTCTTCTCCATAGAAACGGACCTGTCTTCTTTGGCCTGATCTAGTTCTTAGATCCAAGAGGCCCTGCCCTCCATAAGGCCCCCAGAAATAACAAGCACCGGGAAGAAGGAGAGAATCTGAAGCATTTGTGCATTGTTGGTAGGAATGTGAACTGGTGTGGCCACTGCAGAAAATGGTGTGGCAGTTTCTAAAAAAAATTAAATGCAGGATTATCCTAAGATCCAGCAATTCCATGTCTGGATGCACAGCCAGGAGAGTTGAAGGCAGAGTCTCAGAGAGATGTTGCACACTCATGTTCACAACAGAGAAAAGGGAACATTAATCTGAATGCAATAAGCTAGTCACGGAAGGGCAAATCCTGTCTGATCCACGTATGTGAGGCCCCTACAGTAGTGAACACACAGAGACAACAGTAGTTGCCCAGGAACAGGGCAGGGCATTGTGGGACTACCGATCAACAGATGTTGAGTTTCAGCTTTGCAAGATGAGTTCTGGCGAGAGGCTGCATGGTCCGAATGAACTTTACACTTGACTTGCAAGGGGCTGGGCTGTGGCTCAGCAGAAGATGCTTGCATGCTCGCACAAGGCCCTAGCATCATCCTCAGCACCACACCAAAACACTAAAGAAGTTCAACTGCTAAGTTGTTTTTTTAAAGACTTATTACTTAATTATGTATACAGCGTTCTACCTGCATGTATGTCTGCAGGCCAGAAGAGGGCACCAGATCTCATTAGGGATAGTTGTGAGCCACCATGTGGGTGCTGGGAATTGAACTCAGGACCTCTGGAAGAGCAGCCAGTGCTCTTAACCTCTGAGCCACCTCTCCAGCCCTCAACTAGTAGGTTTTATATCACATACGTTCTGCCACCATTTGAAAACAGAAAGCGAGACCCAGGCCAGCAAACACACATACTATCTTGAGGCAGGAAGAGGAAGGCTAATCCACACCCGGCTTTCCCAATCCCTGCCTATTACATTTGGTTGCTAGAATTTATTTTTCCTTAAGAGTCAAGGTCTTACTATGCTGTTTCCCCTGGTCCTAAACTCCTGGGCTTAAGTGATCCTCCTGCCTCAGCTTCTTAAGCTGCTGAGATGAAGGTGTGCTTGATTTTTTTTTTCCCCAGGCCAGGCAGTGGTGGTGCATGCCTTTCATCCCAGCACTCAGGAGGCAGATGTAAGTGGATCTTTGTGAGTTTGAGGTCAGCCTGGTTTACAGAGCGAGATCCAGAACAAGTAGGGCTGTTACACAGAGAAACCATGTCTTGAAAAACAAAAACAAAATTTTTTTTTTTTGCAAGCTACTGTGTGTACAGTGGTTAATATTTCTTTTCAAATCATGCTCAGAGAAAGCTTGGGATCGTTCTATGTACATTTTTTCAGCTTCTGCCTCCTAAGGCATTCTGATGGTGGCTCTCAACGTTTATCTTTCCTGAATAATTTTCAGCAATTCATGGTCTCATCGCCACATTCACCGTTGCTGGTTAGAATGGAGAGTCAGCTAGCATTTCAATTCTCTGTGATTCTCCTTTGCTCACTGATCTTCCTTATCATCTCATTTTCTGACCCCCCACCCCCCATCTTGGTTTCTTTTGGTCCTTTCCTACCCAGTTCATTTCCTTGGGATCCTACAGTTCAGTTTCAGAGATGAGGCTCAGGTTCCACGGTAGTTATCCCGTTTCCTTCCTCCACCCCCACTCACTCACTCCTGAAGGTGACATCTGGGGACACCCGAGCACCTCAGAATGACCTTCCCCTGGGGTGGGAGCTGAATTCAGCTCAGCTGGCTGAGGCCAACCCCGGGTAAGACCAGGCACTGGCTGCTATGACTCTGATGTGGAAAAGGGACAACTCAGATTTCCACATCCATGGGCGCAAAACAGGTGGTGTCCTCAGACATTATAACGCGCCTGCAGGGCATCATCAGCCTAACTGCTGACCGTGTGTGGGCAGCCCTCACATCTCCCAGGTCACTCTCTTCCTGCCTGTGGTCTCCGAGCTGCTCTCTCTGAAAGGATGCAGACACAGGCATGAGAGGGGGCGTGGAGAGGGGATGGCACCCCCAAATCACTCTAAGGCTCATCTCTGACCCGTGGCTGGTGAAGTCCTCAGGCTGAGGGAGAAAGTGGCTTCCGACCTTCCTTCTGGGACCAGCTCCATGATGCCTACGAGGGGTTTCTCTCAAGCTGTCCATCTGTCTTTGTTTGCAGGGTTCTCATTGTTGGCCCCCCTTTTTGGAGAGGGGCTGTCTACTGAGGTGTGCCAAGGGAATGCTGCAGGGAAGCCACGGGGGCGGGGGGGGGGGACTGCTAGGCGCTTCTATTTTAAACCCCAACTCCCCCTTTTCTTTCAAAGACCTGCCCTGTAGGGAATGAGCTGGCGTCTGCCTCTCTCCTCCAGGCATGACTCCACAGTTTCCGCATCAACACAGTGGGGACAGGAGGGAGGCCCTGAATACTAACTGGAAGGGGAGACGACAACCCAGAAGCCATGCGGGCATGGCCACAGCCTGAGTGCAAAGCTGCCTAATGAGCTTGTAATCAAGCACAGTCCTCCGCCAACCCACCCCCCCCAGAAGGAAATTAACGTCCAGAGGGAAACAGGAAACAGCTAGGCAGTCTCTCCTCCAGGCTTAGCGGCTCCCAGGCAGCTTTTCTCAAGGGAGGGGACCCACCAGGGAAACACCCCGCTGCAGCTGGTGCCTGAACTCTCATCTCCTTCCGAGTGACTCTCCTTCCCGGGGAATCCCGCGGGAGGGGAGGGGAGGGGAGGGGAGGGGAGGGGAGGGGAATGTCAGGTGCTGTTAGGAAGCACAGCTCCAGGAAGCCTCCAGGGAGAGAAGCCAGGACAGCTGGGAGCTGGAGAGCTGGAGAGCTGGAGAGCTGGAGACCTGGAGCGAGCTTCCTGGGAAGACAATGGTGTCTTGGGAAGAAGGGTAGCCTTAAAATGTACCAGGGAAGGGAGGGAGGCTTGGGACACACACACACACACACACACCCAATGTGAGAAACACACATGGATACATGGATGTAAAGGGCGGAAAGGTGCCCCCTTCCCCAAGACACTCTCACCCTCTTGCACGCAGAACCTGTGAAGGTGACCTCATTTGTAGAAAAAGGTCTTTGCAGATGAGATAAACTTAAGCAATCTGAAGACACCGCCTTTGTTTATCCAGGTTTCCCCAGATCCAAGCCAGGTGTCCTTGGCGTGGACAGAGAAGCGTACGAGAATAGAGGAGAAGGACAGAGGCAGAGCTGGGAGGGATGTGGTGACGTCTTGACGTTGAGGGGAGGAAAGAACACAATCCTGTTGTCTGAAGGCACCCAGCTGGTGGTAGTTTGTTCCAGCAGCCAAACCTAGCACAGTGGCTTGAGACAATGGTGGCACTTTTCTCAAGGCTTCCACAGGTGAAAGGGGACTCCTGTGCCACTGCAGCCGCCAGCTGAGGTCAGTGAGGGCCACGAAGGCTGGCCCTGCTTATTAGCATTCTGCTTCTTTCTCCCTCAGTCCTGGGGCTTCTGTCAGGTGTCAGTTCACACAGTAGGAGAGGGCAGGCAGTTAAAAAATGACTACTTGCCCCAAAGATGGTCCCCAGCTCAATTTGAGAAATTGCATTTAGAACCAAGGAGAGGGGATGGAGAGAGGGCTTGGTGGCTGAGAGCATTGGATGCTCTTCCAGAGGTCGTGGGTCTGATTCTCAGCACCCATATGGTAGCTACAAATCATCTGTAACTGCAGGCCCAGGGGATTTGAAGCCTCTTTCTGGCTTCTACAGGCACTAGGCATACATGTGGTATACAGGTCTACGTGCAGGCAAAAGATCTATACACATAAAATAAAATAAAAAAAAAATAAAAACAAGAGATCTATCAGTTGTTAAGAGTACTCGTTGCTCTTGCAGAGGGGCCAGATTCAGATCCCAGCAGCAAGATGGTAGTTCACAACCATCCATAACTCCAGTACGAGGGGATCTGACACCGTCTTCTGATCCTTGCAGGTACCAAGCACGCAAGTGGTGCACACAAAACACTCATACATATAAAAAAAGAGTGGGTGTGAGATGGTCAGAGATAGCGCGCTTGCTTAGCACACAGGCGTCCTGGAGTTTTACTCTCAGCACTGGAAAAAACACTAAGTGGGGGAAAAAAACCTCAAAGACATGGAGGCCGAGTAAGGTGGCACACACCTTTAATCCCGGCACTTGGGAGGCAGAGGCAGGCGGATCTCTGAGTCTAGCCTGGTGTATGTAAGTGAGAGCCTATCTCAAAAAAAAAAAAAAAAAAATCAGACAGTACGTTTATTTGTTTAGTGTTTACAAAACTGTATTTTATTTTATGTGTATGGATAGTTTGCTTGCATGTATGTCTGTGTACCACATGCATGCAGCAGAAAAATGGCATCAGATCCCCTGGAACTGGAGTTATAGATGGCTGTGAGGCACCATGTGGGGTGCTGGGAATTGAACCAGGGTCCTCCTAGTTCCAGCTCATGGTACTGTTAGCACGTGGTGGGACTTAAAGATGTGGGACGTTGTGGGACGTGCTCAGGTCATTGGGATGTGCCCTAGAAGGGGGCAGGACATCCCAGCCCCTTCTTCCTCTTTCACCTCCTGGATATAAGGTAAATGGTTTGCCTCACTATGCACTCTCTCAGTGATCTGCTTCCATGGAGCAAAGCCAAGACTGAAACTTCCAGAGCTCCTGTCAGAGCAACTCTTTCTTCAGGTGTGTGTTTCAGTGGGGTGGGAAGCTAACTAGCACAGTATTTATATATTTTTCACAATAAAGAAAAGCCACCGAGCCCAGGATTTAGGAAGTACGTAAGCAGAGGTAAAGTCTTCATTGGTTAGCATATCTGTAGCAGGATTTCAGCACACAGGAAGCGTATTCTGGGAACATTCCCTGGCTCCCTGAGAGTCCAGTCAGTAGCATGGTCTAAGATATACAATCCCGCCCGGCAGTAGTGGCACACGCCTTTGATCCCAGCACTCGAGAGGCAGAGCCAGTCGGATCTCTGTGAGTTCAAGGCCAGCCTCAGCTACAGAGGGAGTTCCAGGAAAAGCACAAAGCTACACAGAGAAACCCTGTCTCCAAAAACCAAAAACTACAATCCCAGTATCCACAAAGATGTTGCCAGAGCCCTAAGGGAAGGAAGAGGGGAGCATGAGCATTGAAGGAATCAAGAAATATAAAGAATTTAACGGGGCTGGAGAGATGGCTCAGAGGTTAAGAGCACTGGCTGTTCTTCCAGAGGTCCTGAGTTCAATTCCCAGCAACCACATGTTGGTTTATAACCATCTGTAATGAAATCTGGTGCCCTCTTCTGGCCTGCAGGGATGCAGGCAGAACACTGTATGCATAATAAATAAATAATTAAAAAAAAAAAAAAGAATTTAACTTAGTGGCTAAAGCATCCCATGGGGTCAGGGGGTGGGGGTGGGGTGGGTGGGGAACTGTCATGGTTGGGTTAGGTAGGAAGATTAGAAAAGAAATAAGGCACTGTTCTAGAAGCCTAGGGCTGAGAACACGCCCTGGAAGTGGGTGCTCAGAGATCCAAGGCTCTAGTGCTAGACTTCCTCAGCCACAGGGAATCCCTAACCCAGAAGGGGCCAGAATTAAACAGCGCAAAGGTTCTCAACCTTCCCAATGCTATAACCCTTTTAATACAGTTCCCCTTGTTGAGGTGACTCCCCCACCTTATTTTTGTTGTTACTTCCTAACTGTAATTTTGCTACTGTTATGAATGGTAATGAGGATCTATGTTTTCCAATGGTCTTAGGTGACCCCTGTGAAAGGGTCAGTTGACCCCCAAAGGGGTTGTGACCCACAGGCTGGGAACCATTGAAATAGGGGGACACTCAAAACACTGAGAACAAGTAACTACTGAGTGCTTAGCCCTAAGCGGATGGTATCTCCCCCTCCAAGGCTCAGGAGCTGTCTCAGAAGGTGGGGAGGAAAGAATGTAAGCTGGAGGATGGAGGGAAGTACTGTGGAATGCTGTCTTCCAGACACAAGTTTGGTTCAGCCATGAAGTAACAGCAACTGTGCATTCCATCACGAATGGGAGAGGGGTCCAGGAGGTCAATAATGGTTGCTGGTGGCGTGAGGTGTCCATGCTCACCTCCCACCCATGGGCATGCCAGCAACTGTCATTAAAGTGAGTGGGACACAGACACAGACAGACAGATGGATGTACACAGACATGAAAGTAGAAGGGGGAGGGGCTAGTTAGGAAGAAGTAATTCAAAGACGGGGAGGAGAAAAGAGACGTAGAGAGGAACATGATGAAAATACATTGTCTGCATACGTGGTGAACCTGTCCACAACAAACACACACCCCATAAAGACAGAAGAGGAGCCCAGCAAGGCAGTGAGCGCGAAGGTGTCCGCTGCCAAGCCTGATGGCCTGTATTGTAGGAGAGAGAGACACGTGGGATAGAACTCAAGGACATGTGGGCCTTGGCATGTGTACACTCACACACCAACACACACCAAGCAACAAAAAATGACTGGTTGATTTTGGTCTTAAGATTTTTAAGCAGAGTACTTAAGGGAGATTCAGTAACATTTACGACAACTTTGAAATGTGTTGAGAGAATTTCATAGTCACGATTTGTAAAAGCTGAATTTACTGGTATTTAATAATGGCTTAGAAACCTGTTAAGTCCTGCTTTTTTAGGATGAGTATTGATAAACTTAAGACAATTGGATATGGGAGTTGGAGAAATGACTCAGTGGTTAAAAGCACTGGCTGTTCTTGCAGAGAACCAGGGTTCGATTCCCAGCACCCAGGTGATGGCTCACAATATTTTGTAACTTCAGTTCCAGGGGACCTGATGCCCTCTTCCAGCCTGCATGGACACTTAGTTATTATCTCCTTGCCCCTGGATACAGTTGTGTAAGTTTACTAGATTCATGATAGGAATCATGAAATTGGTAAATTAAACTTAAAAGCTTAAGGAAAGAGGCTGGGCAGTGGTGATGCAGAGTGGAGCCAGGGGCAGGCAGATCTCTGAGCCTTGTCTACGAAGCGAGTTCCAAGACAGCCAGGGCTACACAGAGAAACCCTGTCTAAAAAAAAAAAATTTTTAAAGGAAATAAATAAGTGATAAATAAAAGCTTAAGGAAACCCCAGGTTTTCCACTGTGGCATACTGACTATGGAGAAAATCTCAGTGCAGGCACAAACTGCATAATTATGATTCCATGTCGGAGGACCAGGAACACAATAGTGGTCCCAGCAGATAACAACAGAGCACAGAATTCCCACTGTGTGGCAGCACCAGACACCATGACACAACAGAACACTGTATCACGATGGGAATGGTACCTCATCCCTCAAGCCCTAGTGCTTAGGAGGCAGAGGCAAGTTCCTGAGTTCAGGGCCGGCTTTGGTTATATAGTGAGTCTGAGGACAGCTTGGGCTACATAAGACCTTGACTCTCAAAAACAGAAAGGATGAAAAAGAAAAAAGGGCCAGCAAGATGGCTCAGGGGGTAACGACGCTTGCTATATAAGCCTGGTGACCTGAATTTAATCCCTGGAACCCACGTAAAGGTGAAAGGAGGTAATAATCTCCAAAGTTATCCTAGGACTTCCACACACACTCTGTGACATGTGCACGCCCCTCCCCCTCCCCCCCGTCCCCACACACATCATGGACACACACAAATAAATATAAAATTAAAAAATGTTTTTATTATTTTAATTACGTGTATATGGAGGTGTGTGTGTACGTGTGTGCACACAAGTACAAGTACCCACAGAAGACAGAGGTGTCAGGTCCCCCTGGAGCTGGGGTTACAGGCAATTCTAAGTCATCTGATATGGGTGCTGGGAATCCAACTTTGGTCCTCAGGAAGAGCAGTATGTGCCCTTAACCACTCGGCCATCTTTCAAGGATGGCATCACCCAGGTTTGGTTTTGGTCTCCACCACACTCACAAGTCCATGGAGACTGGTGCCTAGAAGATGTCCATCAGCATCCAGCTGACCCATGCCAGGCAGCTGCCAGGGAGACTAAGTGGAAATCAAGGCAGGGAACTGCTAATAGAGGCACCATAGCCCCTGCCCAGCTTCCTCAGTATGGCTGTGTGTGTGTGTGTGTGTGTGTGTGTGTGTGTTTGTGCGCGCGTGTTCTCTTGCAGCTGACTGTCCCTGCCTGCCTGTGCCTTCTGATTCTGACAGGTGTAGCACTCACAGTACATCCCCCAACCGGTTCCCTAAGTGTCTCTCTTTCCCAGAGCCTCTTGCACAACTGGGATTCTGTAGAAAATGGGAGCAGGGGCAGACGTCCCAGAGGTCCCCAGGCTCCTGAATTCCCCGAATTCTTGGCATTTTTCATTTCCTCTTGGGAAATAATAAAATCAGCTGTTTATACCTTCTGGCAAACCCATTCAAGTCCATTATCCCTTCCCATGGTGAAGTCTGTCCCATTTAGATGAAAGGTTTGTTCCATCACCAAAGGATTCAAGGAAAGTGTCTCAGGAATGAGTTGGAGGACCCTCTGCTCCTTTACAAGGGGGACTTCACTGCAAAGAGCCCATTTCTCAGAGTGAGGAACTGAGGTCTAGAGGGTTGACTCCCTTAGTGAGGAAGTAGTAGGAACAGAGGAATTCTAGAGCCCCCAGAAGTGTCTAGCTCCGCCTCTCCTGGCCACCAGCCCTTGGGAGTTACTTATATTAGACCAAGTTCTCCAGAGAAACAACCAATAGATGTATGTGTGTGTGTGTACAGGGGGGAGAGAGGGAGAGGGAACTTGGTTTATTTTAAGGACTTGGGTCATGTGATTGTGGGGGCTGGCAACTCTGAAATCTGTGGAGCAGGAGGACAGGCTGGAGGCCTACCCAAGACCTGGGAGAGCTGTCTTGTTTTTGCTGCTAAAGGATGTGTGGAGGCAGATTCTTTCTTTCTCAGGGGGCCTGTGTCTTTTCTGGTAGGACTTCAACCGACTGAACATGGCCCATCCATGCTGCAGAAGGCAACGTTCTTTTTAAAACGCCATGTCTACTGATTTACACGTCCCTTACATTTAAAAACACCTCCGGACACGTCTAGAATGATGATGGCTGATCAAACTGGGTGTCACAGCCTAGCCAAGGGGACACACTAAAATTAGCACCACAGTGAAGTGATGGTCTTCATCACTTTAAATCTACATTAGAGGCAAGGCCAAAGCCAAGGCCAGATCTCCAGTATTTGGACTCAGACCTCTTGCCGTTCTTCTGGGCCTGAGAGATGACTCAGACCAGATGAGGAACTCAGCTGGAATCCAGCTCACTCCCCAGCTTGAGAAAGGAGGGGTCCCCCAGAACCCTTAGCTGGCTGAGAGTGAGGCCCTGCCTGAGTGGGGCTTAGCTGTCTGTCACTCTGGACAATGGGGACAGTGGGAGCTGGTGAGAAGTCACAGGTGCTCTCCCTGAGTGCTTCTCAGCAGGAGCCACGGGATGCAGGAGTTGGGGTGGGTGGGTGCTACCCCCCCCCCCCCCCAGCCAGGTAGAATCATCCCCACACAGCCCTGTTCCTCAGGACCTGATGTTCCTGCCAGTGGATGGTCGGGAGGCTGCCCCCACCACTGCTGCAGCAGCAAGGAAGCAGTGAGCTATCAAAGCTACAGGGAGGAGACAGCCATGTCCCCTGAGGATGGGAGGGACCTTCACCTGGTCTCTGGAAGGCTCCCGAGTGTGTCCACAACTTCCATGGACACTGGGAGGGAAGAAAGGAGTGAAGTAGAGGAGGTAGAGACGGATGAGGGGGAGCGGCCAAAGTCCTAGGGCTAGCAGCAGTCCAGCGCTCCCCGCCAGTGTCCTTGACCCTGCCCATAGGATTCCCCACAGTGGCTAGCTTCCAACATAAGCACAACTCAGGCGGAACCTGCTCCGGTGCTGTGTTCTACGTTCTGTTCTGATGGCGGTCCTGGCTCCTCTGGGTTTCTTGGTTGGCCTTTTGACAGTTTTCTAGAACAATTTCTGGCAGCTGGAGGTGGAGTTCAGTGGTAGTGTGTGTAATCAGCAAGAAACAGGCCTTGTGTTTGATTGACAGCAACACAAACACATAAACACAGACACAGACACACACACACATTCTATGTGTGGAAATTGTCTGAAATCCCACCCTAATGCCTTCTCTTTCCTTACCAGGGCCCCTCCCTCCTGTGGTCCCATTCCCAAGAGTCCCCTCTTCTGTCTCATGGAGCAATTTCCCTTTGAGATGTCCCACTCCATCCAAACCCTTTCTACTCCATTATCCTTGCCCGGCTTGACTGGGTCGATTTCCAAGCAGCAAAAGCCATTCTTGAGAGGTGAGAATTCTTGGAAAAGGTAACTTGGATGCTTTTGTGTCTGAGTTTCCATATCCCAAACTAGCCCCCTCAGTGTTCTTGAAGGTGGATGGGTCTGCAGCTTCCTGGAAACCCCTGGGCAAGTGTGCTGCCCACCCACCGTTTTTACTCTGAAACACCACAGCTCCAGGAGGACATGGACAACTTCAGTCTGCAGCTGGGAATAATAAAAGTTCAGTAGACTGGCACACTTTAGGAAAACTAAATTGACTGGGATTAGAGTCTGGAGGAACTGGGATTAAGTACAGGGCGTGGGGCACACCCAGACTGAAGTTCCTTGGAACTGCTAGAGGGAGAAATAAATGCAGGCAGTCTGGGAAGGGGGAAGGGGATTCCTGGACCCTGGCAGTCTGTGAGAAATCAGTAGGGATGGACACCATATCTTTGCTTGTGTCCTGGGTGCCCCAGATGCAGTCCAGATCCACTCAGGGGGTCTTTGAATCTATCTGATGCTCTTTAATAGGTAGGAGTGTTGAAGTGGATTTCCTAGAACAGCAGTCCTCAACCTGTGGGTCGAGACCCCTTGGGATCGAATGACCCTTTCACAGGGATCACATATCAGATATCTACATTACGATTCATAACAGCAGCAAAATCACTGTTATGAAGTCCCCTTCTCCTTTTCCTTTTCCATTGCACTCTGAGGTGATCTGAGCGGCTGTGCTGAAGGATTTAGTAGAGGGAGTGGGGCTCCCGACCAGTCTCAGCTCATAAAGATCTGAACTTCTACACACTCTCACCAAGGCTGATTCCAGAACAGCTGTGCAGGGGACGCTGGGCCGGGGTACCCGAGTGGGGCTGAACTACAAAGGTGCTGAATGGGCGGATAGCTGCCTGTGAAGGAAACCCAGGTGATGGTGGACCTGGCCTGACTCATCAAACGGCTTTAATACTCCAAGTTCTTGGCTTTGCTGGGCTGCCAGGAGCAGAGGCCGTTAAGCTCTAACATGGAGGTAATGAGCCGTCAAATGTCAGTTCATCATTCCAGCCCTCACTGTTTCCATACCTTAGATTAAGAAACGATAGTCTGCAAAAGTGTCACCCAGAGAACGTGCTCAGGACAGCTGTGCTCCCCATCTTTCAATGTCTGCCCTGCCCTTACCTCTCTCCTGCTCCTGACACAGTAGAGTGGGGACCCAAGTTACTTGTTCCAATCCAGGGAGCCTGGAAAAATGCCACATTAGTCATTGCAGCACACACAGGCTTCCAAATCTTCTCCAGCCATCACTAGCCAGGACAGCACCTTGGGAGACCCAGACAGATCCGAACTCTTCTCTGGGCCATTTGTATTTCCACTAAACATCTATACTCTTATTATAGAATGTCTCACCCTTCTCATCCACCGTCCATTTTTTCCAGTGAGAGAGGAAGGGCTGGTTGGATCCTAGGTGCTGGGACCATAGCCAGAGTGGGACAAGGTAGTTAAGGAACCTATCAGAAAGTGCCCTAAGCCAGCTGGGGTGGGGGTAGGGGTAAGGTGACATGTGGGGACAGACTAGAAAGCTCTCCCATCCATCCTCCGCAGCCCCAGTTTTCTGTGTTTACTCATATACTAGTGAGGGGATGGGGGGGCGCTGCCAGGTGTGCTGTGACTATCCCAGGCCATGGCAGGAGAGGCGCTGGGCTGGACAAGTCCAGAGTGGGAATCCAGACTGTTTAGGTCAGGGTGTTAGGCACCTGCCCACAGCACTTAGGGAGGGAATTCTGCTCTGCTCCTGCATGGAGACAACCTGAGGCTCAAGCCCAGAGCTCCAGGAGGCACAAGCAGAACAGACGAACTTTAGAAGTGAGAGCAGGTGGGGAGGGGGGACAGGCCCCACCTCCCCAGACTTATAAATGCAGGCTGCCTCCAGACAGCAAGCTTGAATGGTGAGATTTGTGGGAGGTGGGGGGGTTCTCCCTTCAAGGTCCTAGCCCTTGCCTGGTGTTCCTTGGTGGAAGAGGGGTGTCTGAAGAACCTCCACGGGCAGCCTGTGGCTGTAGGTGGTGCTCCATGGAGACATCAGCTGTGGAGTAGGGAAATTCACAGCTCAGAGGACCCAGAGGGCAGGAAGATACAGCCCCTGAGCACTGGGTAGCTAGGAGGGCCCAGAAGAACAGAGAAAGTCAGAAAGTGGCAGGTGGCTTGGCTCCCTGCAGCTGTGTGTCACATTTAAAAGCCCCATGGGGAGGAGGGGAGCATTCAGTAGCCAGTGTACCTGTGTAGACCCCGGACCACTCTCAGTCAGAAGCAAGCCAGGGGCTGGAATCTGAGTAGCCCTACTTAGCTCTGATTGCCCACCGGCCATGGAGGCTATTTTCTGTTCCTCTATCCTTTCTAGAAAGAGCATCCTGGCCCAGAATGGCAGGCTCGAGTTCCCAGCTAAGGAAACCACGCTGCTTAGCTGAACACATACGCCTGGCACGACCTCTTGGGTCCCCGCCACCATCGGTGAAACAGGGCACAATTGTTGCTGGGGCCTTCCCCACCAGGTTGCATGCTGCTCCCCTATGTCTGGAGCCGCCCCTTGAAGAACAGGTCCTCAATCACTGAATACATTCGTCCAATTTTCCTTTTTCCTTTTTCTCATCTATATTTTCTTATTTTCCATAATGACTGCTTTTGATAGTGTATTTTAAAACCTACCATTTGTACTTTAAATAACACTCTATTAATCCCACATTTTTTTTTTTTTTTTTTTTAAGGAGCATGGTTGTATACAACTGTAGACTGAAAACACATGAGTCACTATTCAAGGAGTTAAAAGGGGGCTGGAGATGCAGCGCAATTGGTAGAGTCTTGCCCAGCAGACACGAGGCCCCGAGTTGACCCCCAGCTCCGCAGGAACTGGGTATGGTGGCACATGCCAGCAATCCCAGCACTCAGGAGATGGAGACAGGGGGATGAGAAATCCAAGGTCATCTTTGGCTCTATAGAGAGTTGAGCTGGCCTAGGCTACATGAGACAGACACCCTGACTTACAAAGAGAGAAAGAGAATGATTTAATGAGTGGATGAATGAATGAATATGGTGTGCGGCCTAGAAACCCACAGACAGGGTCTCCAGAGCCTGCTCTCCCTGCCTAGGGACTGTGCTTACATCTAGACAACTGAAAGGAGCCAAGACTTCCTTTCTTGTCTTCCAGAACACCCTCCAGTTCTCACAGCTTCACTGCTCATCTTCCTGTGTGTAGGCTTGGGAGAGGTGTAGAGGGAAGCCCACCAAACTTAGGCAGACTAACGGGAGAGTTTTTTTTTTTTTTTTTTTTTTTTTTTGAGACAGGCTTTCTCTGTGTAACAGCCCTGACTGGCCTCGAACTCACAGAGATCCGCCTGCCTAAGATGTGTGCCACTATGCTCGGCTTGTTTTATTTTTTTTTAAGATGGAGGTTCATGTAGTCCAGGCTGGTCTTAACTCCCGATCCTCCTATCTACCCCTCCCCAATGCTGGTATGAAAGACATATACCACATCATCTTGTCCCAAGAGACACTTTCAAAGTCTGCTTTTTACCCAGGGAAATCAGAGATGCTAAGTGGGGAGAGACTTAGAGAGACACAGAGACCTAAAGAGAAGCCCCAAGAAGCAGCAAAAAGTAGAGAGGCAGGAAGACGGAGATGGACACAGAGGAGACGCACGCAGGGCGAGGGGCAGCTCCGCAGGGGAGCAGGGTGTTTTACTCTGCTTTCTGCCACGGTAATAAAATGTCCCAGGCTGGTAATTTATACAAAACAGAGTTTCAAGTTTATTTAGCTCACAGATCTGGAGGTCAGATACCCAAGAGCACAGCATGGCACCTGGAGCAGCATTCGGACTGTGTTGTACCAGTCTCGACTGTGAGACAGGGCGAGCATGTGTCAGCTCAAGCCACCAGTCCCAGGAGCCCCACCCTCCCGACCTCATCTTACTGTAATTACCCGCCAAAGGCCACATCCCCATATACTAGCATCATGAATTTGGGGGTTGGCTTTGTAACACAGGAGGTCACATTCAAATCATAGCACATGGGCCTCCGGCTCAAAGTGAGTCCGCCTCTGCAGGAAAACACACTTGGGTACTCCCTAGTCTCAGCTGGACTCCTATGGACTCCTATGTCTATCCTGGTTAAGATAAAGTTAGAAACATCAAAATGCCACATCCCTTTGAGCAGCAGCTGTCGGCGGAACTCCATATGGCTGCAGCAGCCAGGAGTCTGAGCTAATAAAAGTTAAAAAATAAAGAAGGAAAAAAGCTGGGAAATGCTCCCAGAGAGCCACGTGGGCACCACTCAGAGCCGGGATGGGTGGGGTGGGGAGAGAAACAGGCGCTGTCAGAAGGGTCCCGCCCCTGCTCAGCAATGCCAAGGTCTCGTCCTCATTTTGAACACTCAACTCCTTGAGTAATGGTGAGGTCCGATGACTGGGCCCTTCCCCCTCCAGTACTTAGCAGGAGGATGAGGCAGGGCAGGGAGGAGTCTGGGAAGCTGTGTTCCCTCCCCGCTCCAGGCAGATGCTGAAGCCCTAACCTCTCAGCTGCGGCTTTCAGGACAGGCTAATATTACAAGGGCCATGGGATCAGTGCCCTTAAAAAAGAGGCCCCAGAGCAGCCTTTTGCTCCTGCCTACAATGAGGGCACTCAGAACCACAGCCCGTGGGTCCACACCACATGCTGAACCTGCTGGTGCCTTCGTCTTGGGCTTCCAGCCTCTGGACTGTCGTTGTTGATAAGCTATTCAGCCTCTGGTATGCTGTTCTAGCAGCCGAAAGGAACCAATATAACTGGCAGAAGCACAGCCAGGACTCTCTGTAGCAAGGACCAGCAAACACACAGATCTGCATCTATGAATATCCATGTGTGCACCTGTGTGTTTCCTCATGTACAACTCAGCGCTGCTCCAGGTGGGAAGGTGAGTCAAATGGCTGTCTGAACATCTCTACTTAGGAGAGGGGACTCTTTCTAATGCTGACCCCACCTCTGTGCATTCTGACGGGGACAGTGTAGAGGGATACTAGCCAGCTGGTAGATCTCTGTGAGCTCGAGGCCAGCCTGGTCTACATAGAGAGTTTCAAGACAGCCTGGGCTACACAATGAGATCCTGCCGCCGCCGCAAAAGAAAAGAAAAAACCCAAAACACACAAGTCTACAGGGATTTTCTGAAACCTGACCATGTGTCAAGGTACCTAGTCTCTGGCTTTAGTCCCAGGAAGGCACATGCAGAACCGTCACGATACTGGGGGAAAGGCGGTATGACTTCACTACCCTGCACGTCAGAGGTGGAGGCCGGGACACGGCAAGAGCTCAGAAGAAACGGCGGATTTAAAAACAGCTTCAGACAATCTCCAAAAAGATGGTATTTGTTCCAAAAGGAACCCCTTGCATGCCCCACCGGATCATGAAGTCAGAGAGCTAACCTACTACAGGCCCTATGGTTAGGTTGGCCACTACAGAGGTCGCCGTGTCCCTGGCTAGTGTCTCTAGCTGCTATGGAAAGCAACAAAGCAGGCCCCTACATCAGAAGCCTCTGTACGTCCATCCCTGGAAATGCCTGCGTGCAGCCCAGACAGACTGGTAGAGTTCAAACAGGAAGGCTCCTTTGTGAAGGGAAGACATGGGATCCTGCAGGAGCTGACCAGGAATGGGGGAACCCAACTATCCCAGCAGGCTTTGCTCTCGGCCTGCCACCTCAGCAGAGGCCCCAGACTACACCTGCCCAATGGGAGCCTGTGGTGCCAAGGCTGGGAACCATGCCACTCTTCTCTCCAAGAACACGTCAGCCTGGCAGGATGCCAGGCATAGTTAAGCTTGTGGCCATCAGGGATTTCCTGAAAACTGACATGCCCAGAAACCTAAAAGCAAATGCACAGGATCTTAATAGCCATCCTGGCAGCCTGGTAACCAGACGCAGGGCTGAAACAGGGCCTCCGAGGGCTTTCTGAGGACACACCACGTTGACAGTCTGTACATACATCTCACAAACCTGCAGGTTTTCTTTCTTTCTTCTTTTTTTTTCTTGGACAGATTTCTTTGTATAGCCCTGACTGCCTGCAACTAGCTTTGTAGACCAGGTTGGCCTTCAGGGATCCACCTGCCTCTGTCTCCTGAGTACTGGGATTAAAGACATGGGCCACCACCGCCTGGCAGCCTGCAGGTTTTTAATATTGCACCATGGATACCACAGATGGTGGGTCTCTACTCTCAGGAAGCACATGACCTTGTCTGACAAACAAAAGGTCACGGGGAAAGCTACGGATGACTAAATACCTTGCACTGTGGTGGTACTGGCGTACTCGATGCCAGAGCGTGGGCTGGCGTGCTCAGGAAGCTGGCCTGATGAAGGTAAAGGGCACAGTGGAAACAAGGAGATGCATTCCGGGTAGAGGAAGAATAAGAGGCCGCAGTGGGGACCTGCCTGCTCAGTGTGTGGTGGCCTTCACACTGGTTCACCTACAGAGAGTCTCTTAGGAGGGTTATGGGAGGGAAAAGATGACCTTCAAAGGTCACTGTGCTTATCTTTCTGTCTTTGGGCAGAAGCCCTGCCCGTCACCAGGGAGTCTCCAGGCACTTGGACATTATCCAGTTCCTCTTGGGTCAGTGATAGGTATAATGCCCTAGCGCCCACGTGGTTGGTTCTCGTTTGCGGCGTGGTTTCCGCTCTCCGGCACAGGAAGGCAGCTCCCAGAGCCATGAATCCAGGCCACACTAAGGTGAGGCCAGTGCGGCAAACAGAGGAACGGCTCTGCGTGGTAGGGATATGACATGCCAGAAGTAACCAGCCAACTGGACTCTCTACGGGGAAGTAGATGCGAGGGTTTGGACAGGTGTCTTCAAAGACCGTGAGTCTTTTTTTTTTTTTTTTTTTTTTTTTTTTTCGAGACAGGGTTTCTCTGTGTAGCTTTGTGCCTTTCCTGGGACTCGCTTTGTAGCCCAGGCTGGCCTCGAACTAACAGAGATCCGCCTGGCTCTGCCTCCCGAGTGCTGGGATTAAAGGTGTGCGCCACCACCGCCCAGCAAGACCGTGCGTGAGTCTTTAACTTGTGGCGCTCTTGGGAGGTCTTGGGACCCTGGCCCCTTCCTCTCGAATTCTGCTTCCCAGCCACTATGAATGTGAGCAGCTTCCTCAGCCACACACTCCCTGCCATGATGAAACCTTCCAAGCTGTGAGCCCAAACAGAGCCTTGCTCATAAACTGACCACATCAGGTCTTTTGTCATAGTAACAGCTGACTAACACAGTAGGGATGTTGTTGACCTCAGGGATGGGTGACCTCAGGGGATTATGCCAATTCCTCTTACTCTGCTGCTCCATGAAGTAGGACAACACAGCCTGAAATTCTGGGGCCCGAAGAGAAACGGCTGGACTCAAACAGTGACAGTGCACTTATCCTTTGCCAGACCATTCCTTCCCCACGGACTCCTTAAAGATGCCAAGTCTGAGCCCCCAAACCCACCCCACGATGGATGGGGAGCAGGAAGGCCTAGGTGAGGGGTGTGATGGAATAAGAGTGGGGGAATGAATTCTTTAATCCTTGAGAGTGTCTGTTCCAGACTGCTTCTGAACTCCTTGGTTTAGGCCTGAAGAGAAAGGCCACATGACCTTGTCCCTAGCCCAGACATACCCAAAGTAGGCCAGATTCTCCTGGTTGCCATGAGAACACATCTTGATTGGCAGTGCCAACAAAATTTCACACACTTGATAGCATTTGCTCTGCTCAGTACCCAGGATCCCTCTTTGGGAAAGGAGGAAACACAGCTCAGGGAGGTTACCACTGGGCCCAAGGTCGCAGCAGACCGAGAACCAAAGGCAAGCCACCCAGGCTTGATCCTTGGCCCCAGGCCTTTCTCTGTTCACACTGTTCCTACAGGGAAAAGGATGGCTCCGTGATCCTTCAAGGCCACTGCCTGGCATGCTGCCTGCACCCTTTGAACGGTGTGAGGCCTCGCCACAAATGATAAGCTGGAGAGTCTCCAAGCAAGGAAACACTCCCGGAATCCTTCAAGTGGAACCAGCAGCCATAACGCATCAGCTCATCGTGAACTGCCACATGTGGTTCTGGACTATCTCTATATGTGAACCACAAAGCAGGGGGAACGGAGGGATGTGACACGAGCAGTGATTCCAGTCGTGGGCTCTCACAGGTCGTGCTCACGGGGCTCCGTGCAACTCTTCCATTCTTTGCAAGATCCCGTGTGTCTGTCTGAGGAGAGCGTGCGAGGTTCTTCCGGAGCCTCAGAAAGATCAAGGACCCAATCCTCGAGGATCACAGGAGGTACGGACCAATGCTTCCTCTAACCCTGTATATGCTCTGAACACACAGAAATCCAGTGTCCACCCCTCGGGAGCAGCTCAACTGGAAGAATGTTTGCCTGGCACGCACAAGGTCTAGAGCTTGGTCTCCAGTACCAAATAAACTGGGTGTGGTGGCTCGTGCTTGTAATCCCAGTACTTTGGGGTGGAGCCTAGAGGATCTGAAGTTCAAGGTCATCACTGGCTACACAACGAGTTAGGGGCCAGCCTGGGACATATGAGACCTTGCTTCAAAAAACCAAAACCCCAAACCCAAACATTTAGTGCCAAACATGTTATCAACTATAGGAGAAAGTACTATGTGAAGGGAGGGTGGTCAAAACTGCCCCGGCTCCTGCCAGGCGGAAACTATAAGACGAAAATAGTATCTGGGGGGGGGGAGAACCACCTCAGACTGCAGCACAGATCTGGCTAGACATGCCGCTAGCTGGTTTCAGGGTCCTAGAAAACACCCTTCTCATTAGTCACAGACACTTGGCCATCCCTGCGCTCCACTCCCACATGCTTAAGGCCAATGACCATTTCCTGGAAGGGCCCTGATCCCCACATTACAGGCAACACAGGGCGGCTCTCCAGGTCCACAGCCCTCATTGTCAGCCACAGGGCAAGGGAGCCCCAGAAAAGGGGGAAGTCTAATTAACCATGCCCCTTCCCTTTAGTCCTCCCAGGCCCGTGATTGGAGAGGTGCCAAGAATCCAAAGACATACAAGCAGGAGACCCTAAAGGGAGAGGCCCAGGTTCCCACAATGCACTGTGTCATTACACCAGATACCCAAAACATCTGCCTCCTCCCGAGACCTCAGCGTCCTCCAGTGGGCTTCTAACTAGTGCTTGCCAACTCTACCTTCATTTTTCTCCCTACCCCTCAAGAAGCACCTTCCAGGCTTTGGTATTCTTCAGAGCAGCATTCCCAGGACTGGGGAAACAGCATGTAATTCGCACAACCCTCTTACTGTGTATTTCGAAAATGGCTTATGATGGTCTGGAAAATCCATTTTCTGTGTGAAAGCGACAGGGTTACCATGGAGGCCATACAAGGTTGGCTTCTAATTTTCCAAAAGACAGAGAAAATACACTCCACTAAAAGTTATGTGGTGTAAAAATGTCATCTTTCTTTGCTGATTCAACCCAGGAAAAGTACCTGAGGATCCAGCAGCCTCTGGGGCATCACTGTGGATGTTCTTAGGAAATGCAGAGGCAGAAGTGGAAGCTAAGCCTACATCCTCCCAAGTTCCCTCGTCTCTCTCTACTCCTCTCTTACGAAGTGCACACACCTCAGGAACAAACTCTGGAGAAACATCCTAAGGGTGTGAGGGAAGCCATGGTACAGAATCCAGGGAGATGTGGATCCAATTAGAGACTCCAGAAGCTCCTCCCAGGAAGTTGTTCCTGCAGCCTCTTCTATCAGTAATGGGAAAACCTCACAAAGGTCAGCTGAGGTTCTCCTCCCCTATCGGCAGCAGACTGCCTATCTACCGGGGTCCTTCAAGAATACAGGGTCCGTGTGAGTCCGGGCCACAAAGCCAGACCAAAGCAATCTGATTACCGTTCTGCAGAGCACTTATGCACCCTCCTGGCCCTGCCACTCAACAAGACCCTGTAGCACAGGCTACCACGGTCCCCAAAGGAAAACAAAAACTAGAGAGGCGGGTGACAGCATCAGCCCTTGAACTGAGGAAGGGACCAGATCTGTAGTTTGCTCCTAACCAGTGGGTGAGGACAAGGCTGAGGTAGAGCACATGCAGCCTCCTTCTCTGCTGGCCAAGAAACCAAGCCTAGCTTTATACTGGCCAAGACTTCGGCAGGGGCTCATGGCGAGGACCAGCCAAAGTTAGGGAAGGGGAAACCACCATACACAATATCTCCGGGTGGCAACGACCTAGGGACTAAAATCTTACCAGTCCTAGGGACATGCCCCAGACGCTGGCTTTAGCAGAAAACTGCGCATTCCCTGGGGACCCTTGGAAGAGGGTGATAGGTAGTGGGCAGAGGAAGAGAGCCCTGGCCCAGACCAGGCATACATTTCTGGATCCTCTCTTACCAGCTAACCCAGGGGACCTGTGGAGGAGATGAGCAGGGACAATGGTCCAACAGGTCCCCTTCACCAGCCTCGCTGGGTCAGCCTTCCTCGCCCTCGCCTGAGGCCCCAAATTCAGCGGGAACACAGAGGCACCTGCTGCCACACTGCTCCATCCCCGCGGAAGGGGGACCCTGGGCGGTGCCGCCGGGCGCTCTCGTGTCCCCCCCCACCCCCCGCCTCTTCGCAGGGGCGGGGCGCTCCGGGAGCCGCCGCGCCCCCCCCCCCCCGCCCCGTCTCCCCCTCCCCGCGCTCACCTGGCGCAGGTGCTGCAGCAGCGTCCCCGCCTCCTCCCGCCGGCCCTGGCGCACCATCCGCAGCAGCTCCTGGACCATGCCGACGCGCCGGTGGTAAGGGGGCAGCCCAGCGCCCGCGCGCCCCGCCTTGTCCCCGGCGCGCAGCAGCAGCGACGCCCAGAAGTCGGGTCGTTCGCGGCGGGGGCCGGGCGCCGCGCCCGGGCTGGCTCTCTCCGCCAGGCTGCCCTTGGTCTGCCGAGTGCCCATCCCGCCGCCCGCCCGGGGGCTGCGCGCGCCGGCCCCAGGCCGCGTCCCCCCGCCGGCTGCGCGCCTCCCCGGCGGCGGCAACTTTGGGGGAACTGTTGCGCGCGGGAGGCGCGGGGCGGGGGCGGCTGCGGCCCGCGCTCCCCTCGCTCCTCCCTCCTCGCTGCCCCGGCGCGCTCTCCCGGCGCTCGCCGCCTGCCCGTCGGCCCCGCCCCGCCCCGCCGGCTGCCCCGCCCTCGCGCCGCCGCCGCCGCCGCCGCCGCCGCGTGTCTCCCGCCCTCCCCGGCGCCCGCTCCTTCCCGCCGCGCGGCTCGGGGCTGGGGGTGCCCGGCGCCCCCGCCCTGCATTGTCCCCGGTGCAGCGCCCCCTGCCGGCCACCGTGCTGCGCTTTTTGGGGCCCGCGGCGCCCTGGCAAAGGCCGTTGAGCCCAGCCCTGAGTTCCCCGACGCTTCCATGACCGCGCGCGTGGGTGAGGCCCGGGGGTGGTGTGGCGGTGGGAGGAGGAGGAGGAGGAGGAGGTCGGTGCGCCGAGCGAGAGGGGGCAACTTTGGAACTTGGAGACCCTGTTCGCCCCCGAGTCTGGTGTTTCTCAGAGTGGGCTCCGCAGAGAACCAGTACTGCGGATTGTCCGAGGTGCTGGTTGGAAGCGCAGCATCGCAGGCCTTGGCTCCATGCCCGCTGAATGAGTCTCTTCTCCGGGCCTCTGGAAATGTGCATTTAGCTAGCATCTTGGGTGGTTCCGATGCTCACTCCTTGGAGCCCCGGTGGGTTTTAGGGTGCGGGTCGTTGATGGTGGCTGGTGCACGGACTCAGACCCGGATACTCTGAACTGTTGTTTTTGTTATGTGAAGTCTGCATTCTTGTTCTCCCTCTGCTGCGAGGAGACCTTTAGGTCGTCCTGATCCTTCAAAGCGGAAATGTGGCTTCTAGTTGTACGTTCCTGTTGCCCGGGTTTCTTCTGCCAACCGCCAACCCATGGTGCTTGGATAAGGCACTTTAGCAGGCCTGTGGCTGCCCTGTTCTTAGCTGTAGAAGGGTCAGCAGTTTTGTTAGCTCTTGGCAAGTACGCTTTAGGCAAGAGGGCTGGAGTCTACCACCTGCTGAGCCATGACGAGGAAAGCCTTCGCTGCGCTCTCCTGTCTGTCTCCGTCTCTGTTTATGTCTCTCTCTCCCTCCCTCCCCCGCCTCCTGGTTTTTTTGTTTGACAAGGTTTCACACTGGTCTGAATGCCCTAAGGAGGCTAGTTTGCCTGGCAGGAACCGACCTATCTACCACATTCTTAGCCTAGGATTGTTAGGTGAATGCTACCACACTTGAGATTTTTTTTTGTTTATAAGACAGGTTACATTATGTATCTCTGGCTAACCTTGACCTTTTTGTGTAGACCAGGCTGGCCTTGACATAGATCCACTTGACTGCCTTCTGAGTGCTACGATTAAAGGTGTGGGGCTGGAGCTGGAGAGATGGCTCAGTGGTTAAGAGCACTGAAGGGGTCTAATAGAGGACCCAGGTTCGGTTCCCAGCACCCATGTGGTCAGCTCACAGCTGTCTGTAATTCCAAGATCTGGGATACGTGCAGGCAAAACACCGATGCATATAAAATAAAAATTATAAAGGTGTGGGGCATTTTTATTTTTAAATTAAATCTAAATTTAATTAATTAATTTTTGGATTTTTTGAGACAGGGTTTCTCTGTGTAGCTCTGGCTGTCCTGGAACTCACTCTGCACATCAGGCTTGAACTCAGAGATCTGCCTGCCTCTGACATCATCCCCCTCAACCTCAAACGCTGGGATTAAAGGTGTGTGCCATCAACCACCTGTATAAATTTAAGTTTAAATTTAAATCAATTAAAAATTTTATTCTTTTAAAAATAGGTTATGGATATCAAACTCAGGTCCTGCTTGCAAGCACTTTACTGATTGAGCTGTTTCTCAGTCCAGTGGAAACTTTTTTTTTTTTTTTTTTGGGAAAAATTACGTAACGTCACTTGTTATTCGGGACCATCCTCTGGGTTTGGCTCTAGGGGAGAGAGACCTAGCTTGGTTCTGAGTTTGTAGCGAAACAGTCAGGTGGGTGTTGATGGATGGAAAATGACTCAGAGGAATCACCTCGGATAAGGGGATTCTGGTTAAACTGGCCTCACAGAATTGCTGAAGACAGAGTGAGTCAACATCCCCTGTAGGCTGGTAGAGGATGAAAAACCTCATCAAACATTGCAGGTGACCAGCCATCCGGAGTTCTTCCTAAACTGACTTGAGAAAATGCTTTGCTGAAGCTGGATGCTCGAAGGGCGTGCATGGATGGGCCTGGAAGAGGGTTCAGGAGCCTGACAGGTTTGGCCAGGCAGAGACTCTCCTCGGGAGATGAACTCAAGCAGAGGTGTGGTAGAAGTGAGAGTTCTCTTCCTTCTTCCCAGAGGTGTCTGTCTTCTCTGCCAACCCCGAGTGCCTCGAGGAGGAGGCCTTGGGTCTCCCCAAATTCCTTTTGCCCACTCTCAGGTGTTTTTTGAGAACACTACTCTGGCTCCACAGCTTTGCACAGCATTCAAAACTACTTGTGCTTTTGTGTGCAGAACACACCTATTGGTGTCTTGAGAATCCTGTTTGGGAAACACCCCTGTGTCTCGTCTCTGGCCCGCATGACCACCCAGGATAGTAGCCAAGAGGGACCCCTGCTGATGGGGCCCCTTTCGGGAGAGAGCAGATACCGCCTACCAGGAGACAGATCCTACAGTCTGAACCAGCAGGTTGACCTGCTTGAGGATGTGTGATTGGGGCAGATGCAGTCTCACCTAGGATCTGAGGTCATTCTTTCTCTGAGTCCATCTTTTTTTTTTTTTTTTTTTCCCCTCTCCCAGTTTTTCTCTTTCCGGGCTTGTTCTCAGAAATGATGGTTCAGATCTCTTCCATTTATTAAGAGACAAGTTGAGTTCAGTGCCCCACTTCCCTCCTTCCATTTCAGCCAAGCTTTTAAGAAATGCTTCGTACTTACTGTTACAACGTCTTTACCTCCATTCATTCTTCTTCCACTACAGTTTGGCTCCTGGCCACACCACATCACTGAGATGTGTCTTGCCAGTGACCTAGTTGCTAAATTCAGTGGCTACTTTCCGTCTTCATCTTACTAAGACGCAGCATCTGATCCTGTTGCCTACTCAGTTTTGGTGGAAACCACCTTCTAGTCTGGCATGACGGTGCCCCCCTGTAATGCCAGCACTTGGGAGATTGAGGCAGGAGGATAGCAAGTTTGAGGCTACCTAGTGAGTGAACTCCAGGACAACCTGGGCTGTAGAGGAAGACTGTTTGGAGAGGAACTACTCTGTGGATTTCCTCTTGCAGTGCTGGAGACGGAACCCAGCGTCTGTGTGTGTTTCCTTCCCGAGTCCTTTGCAGCCCGTCTTTCTTACTTTGTTGGCACACAGGTACCGTCTGAATCCTCACTGTAGGCTTTGCCATTTATACTCGTGGCTTTTACATCGTGCACACACGGATGGCTCTGGTTCTTTCTAGTTGATGAGGCTAATCACCGAACTTGCTGTTGGTTCATGGTTACTGGCAGAAGACACAGACTTTGAGATTAGAGACCTAGGACCTTACATGTTTGCGTAAGTTCTTCTTGCCTCCAAGTCCTGCAGGGGCAGTGTGATGGGCCCAGATGGATGCTTCACATGCAGATGGTTTGTGTCATAGCTGAGAAACATGGAGCTTGGGAGGTGTGGGGGGAATCTACCGCTTATAAAGGAAGCAGTAAATAAGACTGCTCTTCATCCTAGAGGGAGGTAGTCCGTCATCCTTCAAGGTTGCTTGAAGAGGCTCAGGTACAAAGAGGCAGAGTCTTTCCATTCACAAGATGTGAGAGAGTGCCAGGCTCCTGGAGGACTGTCTTTCAACAGCAGACCCTTTGCCCTCTTCCAGTGAGTGTGTCTTCTCCTAGAACTGCTGCTCACATGGTACCCTCCAGTTTCTGCTCGCTGTCCGGGACAGGCCAGAGACCCCGGAGTGAGTGTGCATTCGATCATCCCCTTCAGTGCCTGCACCTACCTAACCAGGTCTGCTCACACCGACACCAAGGCCGGCAGCTCCCATCTGCTGCTGGTTCTCCGGTTCTCCACGTGCTGTGTTTTGGGTTGTGATATTTGCGTATATTGTGGTGCTTCATCCTTTCAGCAGCTGTGAGGTTAGCTTTGTCCCAGGTGGAAAAATGGGATCTTAGCCAGGTTAAGTGATTGCCCAAGGTCATACAGACAGTGAAGGGCAGAGCACGAGCGTTAAACTTCTGTCTGTCTGGAAGCCCATGTTGTTTGTACTTCACACCATTGGTCTTCCTTTTAGAATACATCCCTGTCTGATAGACCGCTACGGCCTTGGTGGAGGATCTGCCCATTTGACCCTATTCTCTTCTTTCTCTTCTCTGTGTTAGTCAGCTTTTCTTTACTATCGCAAGTATCTGAGAGAGCCAATTTACAAAGAAAAAAAGGTTTATTGGGCTAATGACTTTGTTTATTTTTGTCTTATTAAAAAAGATTTAGGGGCTGGAGAGATGGCTCAGCAGTTAAGAGCACTGGCTGCTCTTCCAGAGGTTCTGAGTTCAATTCCCAGCAACCACATGGTGGCTCACAACCATCTGTAATGAAATCTGGTGCCCTCATCTGGTGTGTAGGCATATATGCGGGCAGAACAGTGTATACATAATAAATAAATAAATCTTTAAAAAAAAAAGATTTATTTGTGTGTGTGTGTGTGTGTGTGTGTGTGTGTGTGTGTCTATGTATAGGTATGTGCACCCAAATGCACTTGCCCTTGGAGGCCAAAAGGGGGCATCAGGTTCCCTACAGCTGGAGTTAAAGGTGGTTATGAGTCACTGAGGTGGGTGCTGGGAACTAAACTTGTGTCCTTTGCAAAAGCGGTCTGCACTCAGCTGCTGAGCATCTCTCTAGCCCCCGTTTTTTATTTTAAAATGCATCTTTTCTTCCTTCCAGACAGTGTCTCACTACGTAGCTCAGCCTGGACTCGAACCTACAATCCTTCTGCTTTCGTCTCACAAATGCTGGGATTATAGGTGTGAGTCAACACATCTAGCACATTCATAATTTTAGAGTTTTTCAGTTCATGCTCAGGAAACTCAGAGTTTTGTTTGTTTGTTTTTGTTTTTGTTTTTTGTGACAGGGTTTCTCTGTGTAGTTTTGGTGCCTGCCCTGGGTCTCGCTCTGTAGACCAGGCTGGCCTCGAACTCACAGAGATCCGCCTGGCTCTGCTTCCCGAGTGCTGAGATTAAAGGCATCTGCCACCACCCGCCTGGCTCAGGTGTTCATCTTGAGTATACTGAAGTCCCTCTGCCTGTACCAGATGCTGTAGTGATACAGCTGTCATTAGTGGTGGCCATTGTCCACCAGTGCTTGCATAGTACCGGGCCGGAAACACCAAGAGAGCTCACTAAGTTGTTGAATGATACCCTGCTTCCTTGTCTGCCATGCTTCCAACAGCTGTGAGTTAGTTTCTTGTTGCTGTGATAGATTTCCTGACAAAGGCAACTTCACGGGAGAGGGTTTATTTCGAATCATTTGAGGCAGAGAAGCATGGTGATTGGAGTGTGAGGTGGCTGGTCACACTGTGTCAGCGTTCAGGAAGCAGAGAGAGAGACAGAGACAGAGAAGAATAATGCTGATGCCCAGCTGACTTCATTTTGTTTCTTCCTTTTTATTCTGTGCAGGACTCCAGCCCATGGGAGGGTGCTGCCCAGAGAGGTGTTTCCTAGGAGATTCTGAATCCAATCAGTTGATAAGGAGGATTAGCCATCTCGAGCTTCCTCCATGTGCTCTTGCTACCGTGGACTGACCTGCTCTGCCCTGTCTTCCCTCCCATGATGCCCTCTGGAACTGTGAGTCCACACAGATCTTCCCCGCTTCCGTTGTTTCTGGCTGGTGTGTCACAGGGCCTAAGTAACCGAGGGCATTTGGAGGAGATGTAGATGCTTAGACTGCCGGTCAGCTCGGGTCTGGGACCACACTGGAACTGGAGGAGCCGGGATGTGGGAGAAAACTTGCCAGTGCAAGCTTTTCTCTCCTCCGTCTCGTGGTCATTTCTGGACTGAGACGACTGTAGTACTGACCTTTAGTGGACATCAGTCCCTCCCCCCCCCCCCCCCCCCCCCCCCCCCCCCCCGTACAACAAAGGGTTTCTTCTGTCTCTTGCTCGTCAACGACCTTCTCCTTGGTCAAATTTTAGCCAATCACTTTAGTTTGAACTCTCTCCTAGGCCCATCTGTGTATTTCCTGGTAAGATCCAGTTTTAGCAAAGAATTCCGCCAAGGTCGTTTGTCCAGAACCCTCTGTCTTCATTATCTGATTGCTCCCGGGATCAGGCTTTTTTGATCTGCACCAAGCCCCAGGTGGCGCTTGTTCATGCTGGCTTGTCTTCAGTAAGAATCCTGTCAGGTCAGTTTCGCCAGACTCCCTGTTACTTTTCCTATTTCCTCTTGGTAATTTTCCACCCACTGACTCTTGCCCTGGCCTGTGGCTCTAAATTCCCCTGTCTGCGCTGTACTGAGGTCGAGCTCCATCTCTCTCTGCACTGAAAGTCTGTTGTCGTGGTTCCTGATTTGGGGACATGATCTTGAGTAAGGTTTTCTTGTGCTGCTATTACAAGTATAGAACCTTTTTTTCTTTGACAGATTCATTGTCTCTTTAGAGGAAGACTTGTCTCTTTCCTAGGGTGTCCATGGTAATCCAGCTATCGTCTCTCTAGGGTGTCTGTCTACAGTAGCCTAGTCATTTCTCTATCATGTTTCTGGTACCCGGTACTTTCTTTCAATAGGCAGACTGCTTTAGGGTCCCTTATTTGTTGTTTTTCTCCTGGCGGTGACACAGTCCCTGCCACAGGCAGTTTGATGGAGGAAGAGATCATTTTGGCTCACAGTCTGAGGGTGTAGTCTGTCATGGTGGCAAAGTCATAGCCGCATGAAGTCATATCACGTCTGTCATCAGGAAGCAGATAGTCACTGGCATTTCACTTGATTTTTTTTGTCTTTTTTTTTTCCCCCCTTAGATTTTTGGCTGGGTGTGACAGTACATCCCTTTAATCCCAGCACTCGGGAGGCAGAGGCAGGTGAATCTCTCTGAGTTCCAGGCCAGCCAGAGCTACATAATAGAGAGACAGGCTTTCTCTGTGTAGCCCTGGCTGTCCTGGAACTTGCTCTGTAGACCAGGCTGGCCTTGAATTCAGAGATCCACCTGCCTCTGCCTTCTAAATACTGGGATTAAAGATGTGCACCATCACTGCCCAGCAGATTTTCTTTTTATTCAGGCTAGGCCTTCGGCCCGTAGAATGGTTCCACTCACATTTAGGATGGATCTTCCAACCTCTGCTAACCTAATCTAGAAACTTTCTCAGAGACACGCCCAGAGCTTTGTCTCCTAGGTGAGTTTCGTTCCTGGCAAGTTGACAGTCAATATTAACCACCACAGTCCCTAAACGAAGGCATATGCCAGGGACAGATGTAAACAAACCTCTGTTGGTTAGCTGAAGTTTGGGTCGTCTGAGCCAACTACTTGTGGAACATCCTAAGCTTCCAGCACCTCTCTTTAATCAGGAATCTAGAAGCCTGAGAATACCTTAGACTTGTGCTGGCCAGTATACAGTCAGCTGGTCAGAGATGCTGAGGGAAGAAATGGCTTTGCAGGGAGGGTGAGCCAGGGCAGGACAGGAGAGCTAGCAGCCACGTCTCCAGTCTGTGCTGTCTCCTGGCAGAGCCAGAGGCACACACCCTGGCATCTGCCCACCTAGAGCTGCCAGGAGCTGCGGACAGTGATTTCATGCTTCTCTGTCTGCTCTCGAGTCGGGTTTCCACTGTTCCACGCGTGGCCTGACTTCATCTAGTTATTTAGTTTGTTCTGTAGTAGATGCTCATAGACTCGCCCTCCAAAACAAAACGGAGCCACGGCAGGTCTGGGATGGTATCATGTGGACCTGGAACGTCTGCTTGGTCCCAGGCTTGCTTCTCTTAGGAGGAGGTGGACCCTGTAATCGGTGAGGTCATCGTGGGCATGCCCTTGAAGGATTTTAACACCCCCCCCTTTTTTTTTACTGCTTTCTTTCATTTCCCTGCTGCCACGAGCAGCTTCCTTGAGTCCTGCCATGAAGTGCTGTCTTGATGCAGACTCAAAAGCTATGGAGGGGCTGAGGCAATGGCTCAGTGGGTTAAGAGGCCTGGATGCTCTTATAGAGGACCCCAGTTCGATTTCCAGCATTACGCGGCCGTTCACAACTCTCTATAACTCCAGTCCCAAGGGACCTGATACCCTCTCCTGGCTTCTCAGGGCACCAGACATGTAAGTGGTACACAGATATATGTGCAGGCAAAACACCCACACACATAAAAAAACAAATTACAAAGCAGTGGAGCCGTGGACCATGGGCTGGAGTCTCAGCCTCCAAAAGTATGAGCCCTTCCCCCCAACACCTTTCATCTTTGTAGGTTGATTACCAAGGTATTTCATGATGGTAACAGAGCGTTAACTAATGCTTGACAGGAACTGACATGGAATTGCAGGGTTCTCTTCCATCCCAAGATTCTGCCTCCCACTGCTTAAGTAACCCACCGTGGTGATATTTTTTGTTTGTGCTCGTAACAAATAAAGCTTTCCTGGAGATCAGAGTGCGGAGCTAGGCACTAGTTAACCATAGAGGCCAGGCAGTGGTGGCACACACCTTTGATCCCAGCATTTGTGATCTCACGCCTTTGATCCCAGCTCTAGGGAGCTGGAGACAGGATCTCGGCCCTTTAGGTTTGAGGATTCGACAGCAGAGGCAAGAAGTCTCTCTAGTTCTTGCTCCTTTACTTCTCTGATCTTTTAGCATTTACCCCGATATCTGACTTCGAGTTTTTATTATTAAGACCAAGTAGAATTCGCACTACAAGCCACACCCTGAGTCTGGTGTTTATTAATCTTTGTTTTCCCTTTTATATTATTTTAAATTTACTCGAAGTGGAAAGTTTCAAACATTCACAGCTCAAGAGACTAGTCTGATCTTGCTTTATCCTACCTCCATCCCTTTCCAACATTTCTATTTTGGTTGGTTGTTTATGGTGCTGGGTTGAACCTAGGGACCAATGCTTTCTGGGTAGGCGCTCTGTCCCTGAATTATATGCCCAGGCTCCTATTTACACTTTTATTTTGAAGTAGTGTTTTGCCAAATTGCTGAGATTGGCCTTGACCTCCTCTGTGGCTTAGGTAGGCCTTGAACCTCTGGGATTGGGGGCCTGTGCCTCCGGCATAGTGGCTTCCACATCCTTTAGGCCGTGGTATTCTGTGTATGTTTCTAAAGGGTGTCTATTCTTGCTTTGGGCTATTTTTAACTTTATAAAAATTCATCTTGCTGTATGAATTTTTTGTGGAGCAATTTTTCACGTACTAATGTATCAGTAGAACTGTGTGTTGCGGCGTGGCACCGTGGATCATTCACTTTGTGTAATGGCCTATTGCATGCCTATCCCTTGGCTTATTTTTCTGCTCTCTTGCTGATGCCACTCAATTTGTTTGTGGGTTTTTGCTGTTGTGAAGAGTACTGCTCTGACTATTCCTTTTTTTTTTTTTTTTTAAAGAAAAGATTTATTTTTTAATTTAAATTATATGTAGGTGTGTGTGCCTGTAAGTGGGTATGTGCACATGAGGCCATACCTTGCAGGCCAGCGGCATAGGATCCCCAGAACTGGAGTTACAGACTGTTTTGAGTAGCCATGTGGGTACTGGGGATCAAACCTGGGTCCTCTGGAAGAGCAGCCAGTGCTCTTAACTGCTGAGCCATCTCTCCAGCCCCTGTGTGCTCATTTTAAAATAGGGAAGAAAGAAGGAAAGTAAACTGTGGACCTGGAGTGGAAGGCTGTGGACTGGACGGCCTCCTCCCCGCCGTCACATGCTGAAGCTCTAGCCCCCAGTGGGATGCTATTTAGGGACTGGCTTTTGGAAAGTAATTAGCTTTAGATGAAGTCTAGAGGTTTGAGCTCTTGAGAACATAGAGCTTGCTGCGTCCCCTCACATCTCCAAGGAAAGGCCATTGCGAACACAGCAAGGAGGAAGCTGCTGGAAGCTGGGAAGAGTCCTCCCTAGAACGCCACCTGGTAGCCTTTAGCTTTCATCCTTCAGAACTGAGGGATAAATTCCTGTTCTGTCACCCACCCTGTGGGCTTGTTACCGTGGCAGAGCAGACTCGGTCAGCCTGAGATATTGACTACCTGCCTGTTTCCTCTTCTGTTGAATATCTGTAACTCTGGCCTGTGTCTCTATTGGTTTGTTGTGTTAGTTTTGGGTCACAGCTGTAACAAAGTACCATAATTTTGGTAGATTAAAACAAGAGAACTTGCCAGGCATAGTGGCATATACCTTTCATCCCAGCACTTGGGAGGCAGAGACAGGTGGGTGCGTTTGAGGTCAGCCTGGTCTACAGAGCGAGTTCCAGGACAGCCAGGGCTACATAGTGAGACCCTGTCTCTAAGCAACAAGAATAACAACCACCAAACCAAACCAAACCAACCAAACTAAAAACCTTACAACTAATTCTCAACAGCCATAAGGCATAACTAACCGAAGTTAACTGACAAACGGCTACATAAAAATATCATCTAGTCAGGCAAGGCAAAGCAAAAAAAATTTAATTGTGAAAAATATGGCATGGCACAGCAAAAGGCCAATCAAATTAATTAGTAAGCAGGATCAGACTTTGTAATATAAATGACTTCCCTTTTTGTATTGTTTCAGTCTTATAAAAAGGTACAGAGAGGCCAGGTAGTGGTGGCACATGCCTTTAATCCCAGCACTCAAGAGGCAGAGGCAGAGGCAGGCGGATCTCTGTGAGTTTAAGGCCAGCCTGGTCTACAGAGTGAGTTCCAGGACAGCCAGGGCTACACAGAGAAACCCTGTCTTGAGAAACCAAAAAAAACAAAGTCATAAAGGCAGGTATTTTCAGGCCTGTTTGTAGAGATTTGTACACGTGGTACTGTAAAACATCAGTTGTGGGGCTGGAGCGAAGGCTCAGCAGCTAGCATTTGTAGCTCTTGCCAAGCTCACCCCCACCCCCATTTGGTTTCCAGCACCCACATGGTGGCTTACAGACACCTGCAACTCCAGTTCCCAGGGATTGGATGACCTCTTCTGGCCTTAGCAGGCATTGCACTCACATACACAAACCTGAACACAGACCCATCTATACACATTAAAAACAAAAATCTTTTAAAAATTCACTTAATTCAGATCCAAATTGCTCCACTCAGCAGGGACACTCCAGGATTGACATGTGAATCCTGATCTCACAGAAACTCCAGCAGTTAGATTATTTTTTTTCAATTGTGTTTCAAATGAATCTTTGTCGATTACACATAACACCTTGCATTTCATCACAACCGAATTGTTTTCCAATAACCACCTTTACTTAGTTTCTAGAGCTCGTGTATTTTTCTGAGCACAGAGACTAAAACTTCATATTGGTAGCCGTCGGCAAATCTGGGGTTCATTGGGACTACAAGCCAAACCCAGACACTTGTCTCGAAGCTTCCCACGGAGTGTTGAGAGAATCCCCCATCAGCTATAGCCAGGAAAGCTGTTCAGGAGAGCAACACCCTGCTGCTAGGTGTCTAGGAGAGAGAACAAACTATTGGCACCCCAGGGCTTGGCTGGATGTTCCTACGTCCTGTTTTCATCAGGCCCAAAGGAATCCTCACCGGTTAGTCCATTTCCTGGAAATAACATCCTCCGGAGAATCTATTTCATCACCCTCAAAAAGAACAAGAATTGCCCAGGTGCTAACAAATAATGTCTTGCATTAGGCAAATAATAATAATAATAATAAAATCAAGTTTCTATGCAGAAATTTTAGGGAACCTGTAACAATTAGCTCAGAAAGTTTGTTCTTTACAGCATGGTAAAACAAAATAAGCAAACAAAAAAAAGACTTAGTTCCAGTCCCGGGGAAGAGAAATCTTAGGAACCTTAGGGAGGAGTGGCGCACAGTGCTGTGGGTCACTTCTCTGGTTGTCACATGGTTGTACTACCTTGCAGGGGAGGCGGTGTTTCTTTGCCAGGCAGTGAGGTATCTCCGGAGATCATCCTCCTATTCTGGGAAAAGCTCAGTCCAGAGCTTGAGGACACATCACGCCCTTCTCTCTAGCACCTCCGCCATTCTGTCAGGAATTTTGTGACCCCAAACTACCGGCAATCCCCCGGGCTTTGTAAGTGATAAAGAAACTGAACACGCTACTTCGGTACATTTGATATCTAGCTGGCAGATAGCCTGACCGTTTCTCTCTTGTCCAGGACAATTGTTCTTAGTGGGGAGGGGGGTGAGTTCGTGCCCAAGGTTTCCAAACTTTTTTCCAAATTACACAGCAAGTGAGAAAGTCATGAAGCTGGAGGTTTTGCCCTGTTTTTGGAGAACAGTGAACATGGGTTGTGAGCATCAGTTGTTAGAGCACTTGGTGCTCCTGCAGGTCTCAGTTCTATTCCCAGAACCCACACGTGGCTCACAGCCTTCTGTAACTCCAGTTACACTTTCTAATGCTTAGAGACATTAAAACATTCTTGTTACATTTATTTATTTATGTGTGTTGGTTGCCATGATATCTGTGTGGAGAGACTTTTTTTTTTTTTTTTGAAATAGGGTCTCTCTATGTAGCCCTGGCTGTCCTGGAACTCACTCTGTAGACCAGGCTGGCCATGAACTCACAGAGATTCACCTGCTTCTGTCTCCCAAGTGCTGGGATGAAAGGTGTGTGTGTCACCACCGCCCGGCTGACAAGACATTTTTTTATTGTTATGACTGGGACCGGGCATCAGATGTGTAGAAGCCAGAGGTGTTTGTTACTAAACATCCTCCCATGCACTGTACACCCTCCTGTCTGTAAAATAAAGTAAAAAACAAGAAGGAACTGTGCAGTCTAACGTCCATTGCGTCAAAATGCAAAAGCCTTGATATGGGAGCTGCAGAGTTGGCTGTGCAGTTAACAGCACTCATTGCTCTTTCAAAGGACCCAGGTTCAATTCCCAGCACCCACATGGTAGCCCAAGGCCATCTGTCTCTCCAGCTCCAGGATATCTGATACCATCTTCTGCTTTCCATGGCCGCCAGGCATGTACAGAGTTCTGGTACATATATATGGGCAAAATAAAGAAATCTAAAGAAAAAAAAAAAAAAAGCTTGACACAGAATTGAGAGTTAGTGCAGTGCGAGACCAGTACGGACCCCAGCCTCCCGTGGGACTGGTTCTCATCAATGGTGTGTAACCTAAAACGAAATGTGCCACTCCCCTCTAGGGATTCTCTTTCCCTTTCTTCTGGCAAGATGGAGGTGATAACTAGGGTCTGCAGGAGAGCCGCAGTTGGAGCCTGGACCCCTGAGTCATCTGGGACAGCTACCATCCACTAGAAATAGAGGTGGCATTTTAAAAAAATTGTTTTTTGGTATTACTGCGTGCATGTGATATGTATGTATGTGCTGTTTACATGTGTTACAGCACACACATGGAGGCCAGAGGACAGCTTTTGGGAGTTGATTCTCCTTCCTCTTTGTTGAGGTGGGCAGGTGGGGGTCTCACGTCTTTCATCCTGTGTATTCTAGGCTAGCTGGCCCTCAAGTTTACAGGCTTCCATCTTGCCATAAAGTGCTGAGACTACAATCTGTGTTACTGAATCTAGTTTAAAAACAAGCCTGGTGGTGAGGGTGCACACCTTTGATCCCAGCCCTTAGGAGGCAGGCGGATCTCTGAGTTCAAGGCCAGCCTGTCTGGTCTATAGAGCGAGTTCCAGGACAGCCAGGGCTACACAGAGAAACCCTGTCTCCAGCAACCAAAGGGGGAAAAAAAAAGGAATGCACGTTACCTTTGTCCCTGAGGTTAGCCTAGGGTTGTTTCCAAGCTTGTCCCTAAGGGGCCATCCCCGCTCTTTGTGATCCCGTTACACCATCAAGTTGGCCAACTTGATTGAGCCACAGGAGATCCCGATATTGGTTCTGGCTCTTCCTGTGCCACAGTTGGGTGTGCAGTGTTTCCTGCCGGACTCGTGCTAAAGGCTTGGTTGCAGCCTGTGGCGCCATTGAGAAGT
>NC_081423.1:46574614-46639614 GCF_949786415.1 Peromyscus eremicus
AAGGAGCCGAGCCAGGGCCATCAGGAGTTTCAAGATCAGGCCAAGTCTGCAGGCCGTCAACCACTGAATCATTCTGAATGCCAGTTTAGTGAGTTCCCTGTCGCTTTCAAGGGGGAATCTTTAATATAGACAATCAACATGGGCATAGCTATTGATCTGTTAACTAAGAGTATAAAAATTAAAGCCGAACACTCCAGATTCGAATATATAATATACAGTGTCATGAGATACCCACCAGAGAAGTCTACCTAGATACGGGTTTAACCCAATAGAAAGTCTTATTAGCTAGCTTGTGACTACAGTGGATGTTGGGACCCCAGTGCTTTTCTCAGATCAAGATTTTAAACACACACACACACACACACACACACACACACACACACACACACACACACGAAACCACATCCTGAGTTGACACACCCCGGTTAGCAAGAACAGTTAGCTAGACCTACAGAAGCTATGAAAGCAAGGTTAGTATATTGAATGCTCACAGTGGGGATCTGCATGGAGTGCTGCCAGGGAGCATGGAGGGTTTGGGCTGCAGATTTATTCAGGAGAGAGTATGTCATTCTCCTTGGAGGACTTTATGTGTAAAAGGCAGGTTGTCAATATTGAACAAACGAGCCTCCTCAAAGATGAACAGTCTATAGAAACAAGAGAACCCCACAATACAGAGGAACAGCAATGACTCATCCTCTAGGTCACGGTGGAGGGGCAGAGGACACGGTGGAGGGGCAGAGGACACAAACGTAGGCCCTCAGACGTGGTAGCAAGTGCCTTTACCCACTGAGCCATATTGTAGACTTCTGTTTCCTGTTATAGTGGAGGGTGCTCTTCCTGTCTTCCAAACTCATGCCATCTTTTGTGTTGAACTCCATCTATTCTCTCTCTCTCTCTCTCTCTCTCTCTCTCTCTCTCTCTCTCTCTCTCTCTCTCTCTCTCTCCCTCTCCCTCTCTCTCTCTCCCCTTTGCAGAGTTTGAGTCCTTTGGTTTGGGTTCTATGTCCTGTGCTGCTAATTCTTTGGCTGGACTGGAGGTCGTCTGTCAAAACGCATCCCAGAGTGGAGCTCAGCTGGAGCTGGAGGGTGCTGATTCTGATTCTGGATATCTGTTGATATCCAGTGATGCCACAGGTGTGGCTGGATACCAGCTCCTACCTTGTGTTATAAAGCTATAAACAGACACTTTCACCCGAGGCCTGGCTGTGGCACATGTCCTAATACACTGACGATTAAAACAGGCACATCTTGTGGTAGAGAAAGGGACAGGGAGGAAGGGAAGAAGGAGGGAAGCACTTGTCTGAGTGAGGTTCTCAGAGCCCGAACACCTTATCCTCGGTAGCCTTCAGGCTGGCTGCTCGCTGCTCACCGTGGCTCTAACACTGGTATAGTCATAGCCCTGCCTCTCACATGCAGTTGAGGTCACCTTCCCACAAGCAACTGGGACTTTGTGTTTTCTCATCCTGTGGGTGACTTTTTGTCCTTGTCTGACACGCACTCTCAGAGGCACTTGGTTCTGGTGGCTGCTGTCTTCTTGGGCCATGTTAACTCTTGGCTGCTGTGATGCAGGGTCTTAACTTTTTTTTTGTTTTCTACAAGCAGCCCCTTACAGTATCACTTCTTCCTCCTCCATCTCCAGATTTCTCAGTGTTGGCTATTTTTGGTGTTCACACAGGAATTTGTTCTTTCTGAACTAGCTTCACAGGGGGCTTCTCGATTCTTCCATATTGGAATACCACCTTCATACTGGGAGTCCCTGAACATCTCTAGACCCCAGCCTTTCTGCTGAGTTTAAATCACTTACCTTTCTTGACTTATTTATTAACATGTCACAGAGGAAGCTCGAGCTTAATGGAGTCAAAATGAAACCTACCATTTCCTACCTGTGCCAAGCAAACCTCTCCTGCTCCCAGCACACCACACAGCTGCAAGCTTGCCCCTAGTTCTGTGATGTTCCGTTATTTATTCCATCTGGATGCACAGGGCTTAGTTTGGTTTTTCTCTCAGCTTATGCTCTGGGATGGTTAGCTTTATGTAGTGACTTTGTTGGGCTACTGGATGCCCCGAGAGATGGACAAACATTATTTCCCCATGGACCAATGTGATTTGGGAAGAGACAAGTTTGAATGAGGAGGGGAAGAGCAGATCTGCCCTTAGCAATGTGGGCATCACCCAACCCATTGAGGGCCTGGGCCAAACAAAAGGGCAGAGAGAGGGTGTGGTGGTTGGCTTTGTCCACTTGGCACAATCTAGACTCACGTGAGAAGGCAGTCTCAAGGAGGAATTCCCTACGGACATTGGCTGGTGGGCACATCCGAGGAGGATTTTCTTGGCTGGGTTAACTGGAGTGGGAAGACCCACCCTGAAAGTGGAAGGTGCCATTCCCTGGGTTTAGTTTCTCAACTATGTGAGTGGAGAAGGTGAGCTGAGCACTGATGTGCATGCCTGAATTCACTTCCCCTGCTCCTGGGTGTGGATGTGACGAAGACTTCTGCTTCAGGGTCCCTGCAGTGATGGACTGACACCTGGAGCAGTGAGCTGAAATAAAGCCTTTCTCAAAGCTGTTATCATTGGCATATTTTATCACAGCAATAGGAAGGAAGCTTAAATGACAGGAAAATTCACTGTCTTCCTGAGCTAGGGGATGCACCTTCCTCTAACCCTGGACATTTGCGTTCCTGTTCTGTAGTGTATCACAAGCCTTCTCAGCCTCCATAGGCACAGGAGCCAATTCTCATGATGTATCTCTTCTAAGATGTTGACATATAACACATGCTTCAAATAACCCATTTTTTTTTTTTAAAAAAAACCCATATTTTGTATTATAAGGGCACATTATAGAACCCAGGACCACCAGCCTAGGGATGGTTCCACCCATAATGGGCTTGGCCCTTCCCCACAAATAACTAAATAAGGAAATGCCCTAGGCCTGCCTACAGCCTGATAGCATGAAGGCATTTTCTCAATCGAGGCTCCTTCCTCTCTGATGACTCCAGCTTGTGTCAAGTTAACGTAAAACCAGCAAGTACAGATATCTGTAGGGAGGAGTGCTTTCCATGTAAGATCCACGTTTGGGGCAACTGTCTACTTCCACCAATCATTTAAGGACCTTAAAGACTTAGTAAAAAAAAAAAAAAAATGACATAGCCATTCACTTTGGGTATTTCTTGCACCTGGCTATAAAGGGCGCCTGCTTTTAACATTGAATTTCTCACAGACCTGGCAGATCTGGTTGCATTTCACTCAGGAGTAAATCGATCTCAGAATATTAGAGGTCCTTCTGTCTCAACCACTTCTCAGCTTTGCGTCTCATTAATCTCATTTCTGCTATTACCGAATCTCCCAGATTTTCCCCATTTATATCACAACAACTTACAGAACAGCTGTCCTCAGCCCCCTACACCCCCCAGCTTTCCTTCTCCTCTTTCTGTTTTGCATGGTGGTGTCATTTGGAAAGCATTTCAACTTTATAACTTCCTGATCAAGTTAGCGCTGTCACTCAAGACTACATCCAACTTTAAATCGGTTACTGCTTAGATTTCCATAACATGTCTAGTTCTTTCTCTTCCTCGTCTCCTTTGAATTGCATTTCCCCCTTTGATATTCAGCATTTTTATCAGAAGCAGTGAGCCGCGGGAAGGTACAGTTAATAATGGACATCTACACTCTGGCAGGTGAGGTGCTAGAGATCTTCGGAGGAGCTTGAATGAAGATTGTGGAGCATCTGTCAACAAGGAAGGAACATCTCCTGGAGCTCAGAGACCATCAGCAAGCAGGCCACATACACTGAGCCTGGAGGGCTGTAAGTGTCACAGAGCTCTGGTGGCATCAGCTGCCAGTTACTGCTTCTTTATCTGGACATGCTGGCTGTACACTAAACTGTATTTCTTTGACCTCTGACCAATCAATACTTTTTATGTTAAAATCTTTTCCCTCCAGAATTAAAACCCATAGATCTCATTAGAAATTTGTTGTTTGATGTCTTACTAAAGTATAACCTCTACCTGCAGAACAGTTCTAGGAGGAAATTCTTGGCAAATCAAATAAGAGGGGAGTGATTCCTGCAAGACTCTTTGGGCGTGTGAATTGGCTTCCCAGGAAGTCACCCTCAGATGCTTCCAATAGTTCATGTTTGTGAGGAGCATCTTAGTTCCTAATAACCTGTGACAGTACAGTCCCTCCTGGTCTCCACTGGTCTCTACAGGGTCCTGAGGATGATCTAAATTAGGATGTGCTGGAAAAATACACAGTGGATTTGAACTTAGTACAAAATGGCAAATTTCCTAATAATGATTTTTACCTTGACATGTTAAAATTATACTGTTTTGGATGTATTGTATTAGGAAAAATACACTTTGAAACCTCATCCCATCTGTTTCTCTTTGTTAATGCCATTACCAAAAATTAAAGATGGTGTGTGTGTGTGTGTGTGTGTGTGTGTGTGTGTGTGTGTGTGTGTGTTTGTGTGCGCACTCTTGGCTCATGGCTTGTTTCTGTTGGACGTGACTGCTTTAGACTTTGCCCAGAATGAATTCCAGTTAAACAGTCATGAGACACTGTTGACCCCAATTTGGGAAAAGCCCCGCAGAAGCAGAATTTACAAGGTGCACGACAACCCAGAAACACGTTAGCAGACTCATAGGGGGTGCTTCAAGATGTGTCTCCACGAAGCTTGTCAAACTCATCTTCCAAAGGCACACACACAACTTCAGTCCAAACGTCAGAAGTGATGGGCCCCTGGGGTGGGGCCAGGGCCCAAAGCCTCTGTATGGCTGTCTGAATACCTTGACGATGAGGCCGTAGAAGACCTCCATCAAGGCTGGCTGCCATCGTGGTGGTACTCCAAGGGAAGGCCGGGTCATGAGCAAGGTGACGCTCACTCTCTTTTTCTGTGGAACTGTGTTAGAGAGGCGTGCTTCTGCGGCTTCTAAGCATTGATTCCCACAGATACACTTAATCTTCAGAGGGAGCAGATAGGATATGAAAGATTTTGAGAGAAAATAAACACAGAAAACCAGTCGTATCGTTTTCACAGACTTTCTTTCCTCAGCCAAAGAGTGTAAGAGGAAGGACAGTTAGAAAGCCCTTCTTCTCAGGGACCCCCCCTCCAGATGTGGGTTTCCTTTTCTGTTCTGAGCCAAGAGCGTAGCTAAGGGCAGACAAAGGCTGTGCTGGAATAAACAGAGCTGGACCAGCCTCGGGGACCGTGGGATCTGATGTCTCTCTGCACCTAGATTTGCAGAAGAAACTGGCCAACAGACTTCCCCAGAGTCCCAGAGTCTGGGAGCTGCAGAGGCCTTTTCTCTTAAGAAACTGATCCGTGCATGTGGAGGTGGTTGCTTCGCAGCAGATGAGATGCTTAGCGTTCTGTGCTCAGAAGCCCAGGGCTCCTCTCCCAACTGGAATCTGTGTCTCCGAGATTTTAAGTGACTTTTCTGAGTCGCTCCATGCTAGATGCTGATAGGTGCCCTGAGCAGGGCATCTCCCTCCCAGCCATACAGAGGCTTTGGGCCCTGCCCCCACCCCAGGGGCCCATCACTTCTGACGTTTGGGCTGAAGTTGTGTGTGTGCCTTTGGAAGATGAATTTGACAAGCTTCGTGGAGACACATCTTGAAGTACCCCCTATGAGTCGACTGACGTGTTTCTGGGTTGTCATGCACCTTGTAAATTCTGCTTCTGTGGGGCTTCTCCCAAACTGGGGTCAACAGTGTCTCATGACTTATGGTCTTCAGTGTGTGTGCCTTTTCTCAAGTCATACCTGCTACCTGGAACACATTAACCATTTCTCTCTGCTCATCTAAAGAAAAGAGTGTTAGAAACACTCCGATACCGGCACCCATAATTTAGAAAATAGTGCAGGTTTGTAGAAAGATGCTGTGGACATCGCTCTGTATGCTGTGAATGTGTTGCTCTGATTGCCTGATAAATAAAATGCTGATTGGCCATTAGCCAGGCAGGAAGTATTGGCAGGATAAGCAGACAGAATTCTAGGAAGAAAAAACAGAACTGAGGGGGAGACGCCATCCCGCCATCCAGGGAGCAGCATGTAATGGCACACAGGTAAAGCCACAGAAAACATGGCGACATATAGATGAACAGAAATGGGCTGAGTTTAAGTGTAGGAGCTAGTTAGTGGTAGGCCTGACCTAATGGCCGAGCAGTTATTTGGGACCGAGCAGCTGTGGGACACTGGTGGGAGAGATTCCGTAGGACCGGGAAATCTTCTGGCTACAGAAAGACACTGACACAAAATCAATCTCCAGCTGAGCTTTGCGAGGACAGAGCCTACTGACCATGGACAGCCATGATCAGGCCTTGAGGTGGGAGAGAGCTTTAGGAGAGATGGGTGGGCCATCATACTAGAGGTGGCGTGAGGGGGCCTTGAAGGAGAGCTTCAGTTCCAAGAACAAGGTGGAGTTTCTGACTCTTACAGGAGGAGGGGCAAGAGAAAGGTAGAGAGCGCTTCTCCCTCTACGGTCTTCTCAGATCCTTCAGCATAAACACTCACATCGGGTGCCACATTTGAAGGTAATATTTTTTATGTTCTATCATAGACAAATCTGGCACACCCACAATGAGCCAACTCTCTGCCTATTCCTTTGCAAAAGCCACTCATCTGTTCAGTCCCTTCACTCAGTTTCCCCTGATTGCTCAGGCTGGATGCCTCCGTGGTTCGTTAGCGCTGAAGCTGGCCTCTTCCCTAGGAACTGCAACAGCAAGTGTACCAGTCTCTGCCCTCTGGCAGCCAGTTCAGAGTCACGTGCTTTGCAAAGACTCTCCTTTCTTGGTCTGAGTTTTCTCTGACTATGTGGGTGTGGTGATTTGAATAGGAATGGCTTCCACTGACTCATGTCTTTGAATGCTTGGCCTATAGAGTGGCACTATTAGGAGGTGTGGTCTTGTTGGAGCAGGTGTGGCCTTGTTGGAGGAAGTGTGTCATTGTGGAG
Source organism: Peromyscus eremicus (assembly GCF_949786415.1). Classification (NCBI taxonomy): domain Eukaryota; kingdom Metazoa; phylum Chordata; class Mammalia; order Rodentia; family Cricetidae; genus Peromyscus; species Peromyscus eremicus. The sequence continues at coordinate 46,581,562 of NC_081423.1, forward strand.
GTGGGCTTTGAGGTCTCATATATGCTCAAGCTATGCCCACTACACAGTTCACTTCCTGTTGCCTGTGGGTCAAAATGCAAAACTCTCAGTTCCTTCTCCAGCACCATGCCTGCCTGCATGCCACCTGCCATGATGATAATGGACTAAACCTCCGAACTGTAAGGCAGCCCCAGTTAAATATTTTGCTTTATAAGAGTTGCCACGGTCATGGTGTCTCTTCATTGCAATAGAAATACTGACTAAGACAGTGGGACTCTCCACAGTGGTCACAAGTGTGTGCATATGGAGTCCATCAACATTAAATATGTCATGACATTCAGCACAAGTGCCTCTGGCTTCACAGCCATGCTGCCTTTACTTTATAGGGTGCCCTCATCTCTCCATTCCTGTCTGGCCTGGTGGCCAGAATGGCCCTACCTTCAGGTGCTTCTTCTCGGCTGTCTTTCCTTCTTAGCTTTCCCCATCCTTTGCATCAGGGAGGATATTTAGTCATCCCAACTTTATAACCCAGTGCTTTCTTTGAGCTGAAGTTTCTTCCTTATGCTGTATTGTAGGACTGTTCAGACATTTTAAACTGTCAGCAAAGGGAGGCAATTTCTCCAGTCCCATGTGACATACTGTCCCCTTTCCCAGGCCCTGTCCATTTCCAGACTCCCTTGTCTTGTCTGTCCAGACTTTTCTCTAGCACATACAAGACCCTGACTTCACAAAACCACCCCCCCCCCCGCCTTAATCAAAGCCCTTCATTTGCCAGGCATAGCAGTGGTGGGGTGGGGGTGAGGGTGGAGGTAAGGAGTGGGGTGTAGGGTAAGAGGGGAGTGAGCTGGAAGCCACCTTGGCATCACAGCCAAGATTTTGTCTCAAAAACCCAAAAATCAAACAAAGCCTAAGCCCAAACCTTCAGTCATTTCCATTTGTCTACAGGATAGACCAAAACATCTCACTCTGGCATTCAGAGTCTCCCACAGCCTCTCCTGCTAGCTTCTTCGACTTCCTCGTTTAATTATTTGTTTTCCTGAAACTATCTCTTTAAGATGTATGTACTTGGCCCCCGAAAGCATCTTCAGCTCCATGAATATTCTTTTTTCTCTCCATCTCAGTCTTTCTCCAGCCCCTGCATGAACCCCTCATGAGGGCTGCTCTGGTGGGTGACTCTTGTCTAAATTTCTGCTCCCTTGGAGCAGGCAGCCTTGTGCTTATTTTCTATCCTGTGTGAGTATTTCCAGGTCCCAATTACATGATGCTGTAGAAGTTAGAAGGATTTATTCCCTGCTCGGGCACATAGCATAGCCCCTGAGGGATGAGGGGCTACACCATCAGCACTTGTGGGTCTGATGCTGTTGTCATCCTGTGCTCAAAAGAGGGCTCCAGTTATGGCTGTCCTTTCTTTGGCCTTCTTCCATACAGAGCAAGGGTACCACATATGGAACAAGGGAACCATGGACAGAGCAAGGGTACCACACTACTTTGATGTTACTGAACCAAGTCTCATCAAATGTCATATCTGACTTGAGCCACCCTCTGAGGGTCTTAGCAGCATGTGTGACATTCTATCAGCTGAACATTATGACCCCCCAGGGGAGCAGTGGGTGAGTTTTCTTTTGGCTTGATGATGTCCAAAGTATATTCACAACTGTGCAAGTTCCCAGGAGGTTAATAACAGACAGACTCATTAGTATACAGGACTAGTAAGCATGTGGTGTGCAAAATCTGCCACTCTCCCCAGCTTGCTTGAGAGTGTTGACTTTGATTTTTGCACATCATAGCCAGCTTCAGTAAGAAGAGTGTTATACGTTTAAGGTTCAGTTGTTGAATCAGACAATTGTCACTTCAGGCTGGCTCCACTGCCCAGGCCTGGGTTAAAGTCCTCTCTTTTTTGAGAGGGACATCTTCCCACTTTCCTGGCCTTTGACTATTAGGGTTCATTTGTTAGAGCTGCTCTATGATCCAAGGCCACTCTGACCTCACTCAGGCATTGTGCCACAGAGCAGTGACAACTGAACTGAGCTCAATAAGGGAAGGAGCATGTTCCTAACTCCAAGCTCACCCTTGTGCTTTTCTGGGCTTTGGAGATGGAATAGGCATTGGTTTGCTATGTAACTCCTGTCTTTGGGGATAGAATAGGCATTGGTTTGCTATGTAACTCCTGTCTTTGGGGATGGAATAGGCATTGGTTTGCTATGTAACTCCTGTCTTTGGGGATGGAATAGGCATTGGTTTGCTATGTAACTCCTGTCTTTGGGGATGGAATAGGCATGTAATGTGGGGACCTACCCCACCGGGAACTTAGGTCACCTGTGAAGAGGTGGCTGGAACCGAGGAAAGGTAGGTGTGCATGGCACCGCTTGCCTATGCAGCCTCCCTCTTCCTGGGAGACAATCAGACACAGCGGGGAGTCAAGTCAAGCAAGAACTTGTTTATTGTTAGACAGTAAGCCCTTTTTATACCAAAAAACCTCAGAACCCTAGGAGGGGGTCAAGGAACCAACCAATCATTTTAAAGGTCACCCTATTTACAAGTTGTTTATGCCCCGACATTATCTCTTATTTTCAGTATCTTATCTTAGCATAAACAACTTGGCTAACTTCCTTCCTCACCATTTGTCTCTAATCTCCATACAAACAACCCAAGATAACTTCCTCTTAGCCATCCTTTGTATCTATTCTCTGCATAAACAGCTTAAACTAACTTCCTCTGGTACCATTTGTATCCACTCTGCTCCTAAACAGCTTAAAGCTTAAGCTCTGTTTGTCTAACTTTCTCTGGGCACCCTCTTGGCCACCCATGTATGCCCCACAATGTAACTCTTGTCTTTGGGGATGGAATAGGTATTAGTTTGTTCAGTAAGCTCTGCAGGTAATCAATGAATGGTTGAACAGGAAAATGGTCCAGTTACTTTGAGGCTCCAAGTATGTTCATAGGGAAGAAGAGTTATGCTCAGTTTCAATGCCCATGTGAAGGAACACACTTCCAACTGAGGCCTGTGTAGTGATGACCACTCTATCCAATGATCTTGGATAAACATTTGTCCTTCATACATTACTCAAAGACCAAGACAACACCCCCTTCCAGATGTTTTACTCTGAGCAAAACCACTTCTGCATGGTAAACGCATCATTCTTTCTCTCTGGTGACCAATAGACAGGTGTTTTCTGTTGGATGAAATTCCTTAGGGAGAACCCAGAGATGTAGGCACAGAATCCAAAGCTCAGAAATATCTCATGGCAAGGATAATTGGTTACTTCCCAGGTTGGTGGCAGATGTTATTTAGAGCTTTAGATGTAAATGGATTTGGTGATACTGAAGGTAAAGGAAGCAAGATTCTGTAGCTGACAGAAATTTGGAATGCAGATTAATAGGAAGAATTGCTTTGTGTGGCTAAAATGTGCTCAAAATGAAACATGTGGTACTTTTTGTGGGCAGCACTATTTCCATTATTGCTGCTGTGATGGATAGTTGACTTTTGAATGAGTGACTTCTGGTTAGTTGTTTTTGTTTATTTTTCTTTTCTGGCCAACTTGACACAAGCCAGAGTCATCTGGGAAGATGGAGTCTCAGTTGAGGAAATATTTCCATTCTCAATGAAATTGACTTATAGGCAAGTCTGTGAGTGTATTTTCTTGATTAATGATTGATTGGGAGACCCAATCCACTGTGGGTAGCACACCCCCTGGGCAGGAGTCTTGCCTTATATAAGAAAGCAGGCTGAGCAAGCCATGGGGAGCAAGCCAGTAAGCTGTAACCCTTCGTAGTCCTTGTGTTAGTTCCTGCCTCCAGGTTCCTTCTTGAGTTCCTGTCTTGACCTTCCCTCAGTGACGGACTATGAGCTAAAAGCTGAAATAAACCCCTTCTTCTCCACGTTGCTTTTGGAGATGGTATTTTATCACAGCACTAAAACCTCAAAGTAACACAGCAATCATAGCTAGAAACACGCATTTGCATGACAGCTCAGTTGTGATCTGTAAATGAAGCTTAGAGCTCCTACATGGTTAGCTCAGAGGAGCTCGCCCTGCAAGGCAGACATTGTGCGGCCTTTGTTGAAACAAGGGTGATAAGAAGCACAGAAACTCTGCAAAATCTGAATGTGGCATTTGTGAAGTTTGTGGTCAAAATATCACAATTTATTTTCTTTCAATTGAGAAAACCTTAATGATCAGAGGATTGATCGGCCAAAGGAATCGTTATGGCACACACTGTCTTCTAAGAGACATTGATCTAGAAATCTGTGACAGGCATCTGTTTAGATGACAAGGAGCTGGAGACCTCAGCACTGACAAGTGACAAATGCATTTGTTTTGGTCTGTAGAGGATGTGCACTCATAGGCAAACACCATCTCCCATGGCTAATGGAGGCTGTGGATTTGCCGTTCCCCTGGAAGTTATGATGCATACACCCTCACTCTGGCTTGCTATAGGGACTACATCAATTATTGAAAAGACCACATTTTTATTTTTCATTTAATACAAAATTATGTTTTCAGCTACATGTGATGCATTGTCCACCAAATAGCAACCTGGGAAGTTGAGGAAGGCAAATCCCGGAAGCTCCAGGTACACAGAGGAATGGGTGTTATTGGTGCAGCCAGCAAGTCCCTGAATTCACACGGCAGGGCTTTTTTCTGATCATGAACTTTTTGCATTCATTTCCACATCCACAGACATAATAAAAAATGAGTATCTTATTCTCAAGGCTTCAGAACATAGACAGTCCCATGGTCTGTGGTGAATTATTTCTTTGTCTCAGGAGTTGCCCTATAAATAATTCCCGAGGCTGAGAAGTCATAAAAATAAATCTCCATGTGTCTCTAACTGGAACTTCTGGTGTTCTCAATGTCATCTCCAAAATAAAGCAATCGCTGTTCCGAGTCATTTCAGCGCGTGTGTGTTCTCTTACTTCCCCGCCTGCCACCCCACTCTTAGGTGGGGTGATTTAATGGCTACAGAGAAACGCAGGCGCTGGGCTGTCATCCTTGGAGATCAGAGATGCCTTAACAACTTCATAATCGATTCCATTTCTCATTTGGACTGGTAGCTGGAGGGCCTGTCACCAAACACACTTAGCAAACCCACAGAGACCTTGCTGCCCGGCTTTGCCCTCTGAGAACTAGCTGTGCTCATCTGTCCCTGTAGCTTCCTTCCCTCCAGAGAAGAACTTGTCCAAAAGCACATGCATTTTCAAAAGTAGATAAAACAACTACGTATTAAAAGACTCTGTAAATCCTTGACCTGTGTAAAGCTCTGTTGGAAATCCCTGCCTGGATTGTGTGGACTGGAGCGGAGGCGGCCATCTTTGATTTCTTGTCTGTACTGTGCCCACAGTGTCATGCCTGTGCCACTTGCCAATGAAGCGGGGTGGGGGGTAGGTGATATTTAACTCCTAGGAAATCCGTGTCAAATAATTTATGATCAGTCTTGATCTTGCTGGAGACGGGAATGGTAAAGTAGTTTGGCTGCAGATATTTTAGCTTTCTAAGCTAATATGGTGAAGGAAAGAGATCACAGCTTATTCTCAGGCAGAGCGTGTGGATTGTGTGGGAAAATTAGAAAGATCTCATGATTTTTTTGGAGTACACTTTGTCCTGAAAGGTTCTGGTAGGATTAAAAAGTAGTAATCATAATGACAATACTCCAAGATCCCACAACCCAGAGATTGACACTGCTAGCACCAGAGAACATTCTCGTTCTTTTCCTCTCCAAATGTGTTTGCTTTTCTTATACATACTTGTGTCATGTTCTCCAAAGTTAAGTGTTTGTGTAATACAACCTTTGTATTGTGCTGGGGTGTAGGTCCGTGGTAGAGCACTTGTCTAGCATGTGTGAGGGCCTAGGATCTAATCCCTAGCACGTGAAAACAAAAATATAACCTTAGTATTTTTTCATTCCTTAAGAATTAATAAAGACTCCTTTAAAATATAGCATTTAGTGTCTACATATATCCAGTAATGCCTGATCGGTCTTTAGACAGGGATCGCAGCTGCTTTCAGCATGCACTGTACCAAGAGCTCATCTCTATGCAAATGTGGGTGTGAGGAACTGACAGTTCTCTTCACTACACACTAATAAAGCTGTTCTTACTCGGAGAAGATCACAGAGAGTGTTAGGTTTTCAAAACCCACATTCTCAGTTTCAACAAGAGAAAACGAACACTATTGACAGTTCCACAAGCGGTGTACAAATGAACACCTCTCTTTCCTTCATCATAGGCTTGTGCGCACCAGCAAAACGGAAGGACTGTGCAGTCTTTTAGGTCAGGTGTTTCTATCTATTTTTACACATGTACACAGGGGCATTCATATGACAGCGTGCATGTGGAGGTCTGGGGACAACTTTCAGGAGTCTGTTCTCTCTCTCCTGACTGGGTCCCTGGGATCAAACCCAGGTCATCAGCTTTTGCAGCAAGCACCTTGACCCATGGAGTCATCTTGCCAGCCCTGAAGGGCTATTTTAGAAATAAGAAACAATGACCCTTGCCATATGAAGACAGACAAAAGAAACTTAGTTCAAAAGCTTTCATTTCTTTCTTGTTAGCTTCTCTCTCTCTCTCTCTCTCTCTCTCTCTCTCTCTCTCTCTCTCTTCTCTTTTTCTCTTGGTATATTTCTAGTCTGTAACTCTTCCCTCATTTTTCCTACTTATACCCATGGCTCGTTTCTATATTAGAATGATAGTTATCATATTATTCAATAAGGTCAACTTCTATATTGTGGCTGTTAATTCTTTACCTAAAATTATCTTTTTATTTTTAAATGTTTTTTTTTTTCTTTGAGTCAAGAGTTTCTCTATGTAGGTCTGGCTATCCTGGAACTTGCTATGTATATCAGGCTGGCCTTGAACACACTGACTCCCAAGTACTGGGGTTAAAGGAGTGAGCCACCACATCTGGCAATTATCTTTACATTTTTTGCATGTAAAAGTATGTGAAATTTTAGTCATATAAATACATTGATTCTTTTAATTATTTAAAAAGTGCATAGAAGCTGCTTGATTTTTTAAAGTTATTCATATGAATTTAAATTATATTTTAATCATATATTTTAAATTTTATATATTTTTGATATTTTAGATTCACATAAACTTATTTTGACAAATAATGCACTAGTTGAATTTAAAGCAAAGCTCCTCCACCCTACACACACACACACACACACACACACACACACACACACACACAGTTTGGAGGTATTTTAAGTAACACAGCTCTGAGGGTGATCTCTTTGTTGCAAATCATGACTGTGCCTCAGCTATTGGGTGGGGCAGGTTGCTTCTCTGCACCTAGGTTGCATGAAGTAACCAATGAATCGATACAGGCAGAAAGTGTTTCAGAAAGAACGTTGCCATAGAAACAAAGCAAGCTTAAGTGTTAGACACAGCTAATGTTAATGGTCAGTAGCACTATGTCCCACAGTGCTGGGCTATAAGGGAAACCAACCTGGGTTTGAGGAGTATGACCTTCACCTTTAGCAAACTCCACCTGTAAAATAAAATCAACTATTGCACTTTTGTGAAAATTTCCATATTAAAAATACGGTTCAGTTTGTCATTTGATTTCTCATTTGACCGGTGGGTTATCTTGTCCTCACAGATTTGGGATTTTTCAGAAATCTTCATATTATTGATTTCTAACTGGATCCATCATAAGCAAAGAAAATACGTCTTAGGACTTGTGCCATTTCCCTGCTTCTTCTACTGAGAGTAACATTAGAACCCTGGCCTGAGTGACCACTGCGCTGGTTGACACAGGTGTCCTTTACCTGCAGGGCCTCTGAGCTGACAGAGCAGGGACATACAGGCGTGGACAACCAGGTTCTGAATAAACATCACTGTGTTACCCATTGTGTCTAATCAAAGCCAAACACGATTTGATACTGATGCACTCAGCTCTCATTTGACATTCAAGGCTCCTCCTCTCACCAATTAGTTAACTCCCTACGTTAATACCGAGCAAGCTGACTCCACATCCATTTTAGCTGTTCAGTTCTAGGTATGGCAATCTCAGAACTGCTGATCATCACCAACTTCTATCATGCTCTCCAAACACACGTTGATGTAATTTAAATAGACTACCCTGCTTTCCACTTTTGTACTATCTTTATTTTCATTTTTGTGAGTATCTGACATACAAGAGAAATTTCACTGTCGTTATTGCTTGTCTGCCTACTGTTATCATCTACTTTGCTTCATGAGTATTGATGAAATTAATTTTGTCATACTGTATGGCCAAACAGTGAGTGACTTTCCAACATGACGTTTCTGCTGCAGTCGAGGTAACCAGTTGAGGTCTGTGTTGTATCTGACATAAAGTTCATTGCACTGCCCTCAAGTTCAGTGACTTCCAGTCTTGCTTGATTTTCGTTTGTTTCTTTTGTCTCTTCAAAGTGTGTTTTCTGTTTCTTTAAGACAGCGAAATATGGAGATAGCATTGGGCCTCATTCCTGGGGATAATTCACTTCCACGAGGTCCTCACATTCATCACCGTGGTTCCTTCTTTGTTTTGCATTTCAGTGAAACAGAGAGCTACTGCCATGTTCTTGGGGTGTGTGTGTGTGTATGAGTGTGTGTGTGCGTGTGTGTGTGTGTGTGTGTGTGTGTGTGAATGTGTTTATGGTGGCCCCGTATTGACATATATGCACCTGAATTTGTTTCCATGCTATCTGTAACTTACCCAAACTACACATCTTGATCCCTTGACTTTATGTCTTCTTTTTCTGACATTCCCTCTCATTTTCATAGTCTGGGGAGATACCGTTGGGGATTCGGGAAGGAAGAGAGGAAGGGATTGTTGCCAAGAACTAGAAGCCATGGCCTGAAGTGTGTGCCATCAAAAGATTGACCCAACAGTGAATCCAGCTGTTGGATGGCAGCACACAGGAGCATGGAGGGGACAACTGGTTACAGATGTTTCTGCCAAGATGAGAATCATTTTTCTGTAGAGGACCTGAGTTCTGATCCCAGCACCCACATCAGGCAGCTCACTAGGGTCTATAACGCCAGTTCCAGAGGCCCCCACACCCTCTTCTACATCCATTGGGACCTATATTCACTGCACACACACACACACACACACACACACACACACACACACAAGCACACACATAAACGTAAATAAAAATTAAAATTAGAAAATTTAGCTGGGTGGTAGTGGAGCACGCCTTTAGTCCCAGCACTTGGGAGGCAGAGACAGGGGGACCTCTGTGAGACCCAGACCAGTCTGGTCTATAGAGCAAATTCCAGGACAGCCAGGGTTGCATAGAGAAACCATGTCTCAAAAAACAAAACAAAACAAAAATAAACAAACAAAAAGAGGACTTAAATTTGATATATGGCAATCACAGTATTTTAAATTCAATAATTATATCTTTTCATGCTCATCTTCCTTGCCCAAAGATAATTTTCTTTTTCTAGATATCTAAACAGATTGATACATGTGTTAATATTACTCACTTGAAAATTACTATAATCTCTTAAAATTTCTTGTTATTTTTTGTAGCAAATTTCACTTTCTCTAATTTCTAATTTTCAGTGAGGTGATTTTGGATGGCTGTAGTTTCCACAGAAGTAGTCCTTGAATCAATCTCTCTCTCTCTCTCTCTCTCTCTCTCTCTCTCTCTCTCTCTCTCTCTCTCTCTCGTTCTACCTCTCCTGGGGATGGGCACTGGATATACAAATCTATAAATGCAACCTATGAAGTCCATTTAGTGTTGCCCATATGTTTATGTTTTGAAGTTGACCACTTGGAATTAGTAACCAGTTAGAAGGCTCATCCCTGAGGAAGACTGATTCTCACTCCCTTTGTAGCTATGAATTGCCTGTGGCTCTTCATCTACAGGTAGGAAGATGAAATTTCCTTCATACAAATTGGCATGTCAACTGGTGTTGTCATTGTTCAGGTCTTGTTTAGGCAGCTATGTTGTTGAGATTTCACGAGTATAGCTTCCCTATCATAGACAGAAGGAACACCTCATGGCAGACTTCCTGGTCCTCTGGTTCTTACAGTCTTTTCACCCTCTCTTCCACGATGTTTCCTTAGGTGTAGAGATTGCCTGGTAGGTGCATCAACTGAAGCTGGGCACCCCATGGCCTGTTGTTCTCTGCATTTTGATCAGCTGTGGTTTTCTGTAATGGTCTCCTTCTGCTGGGAAAAGAAGCTTCTTTCTTTGATGGGAGATGAGAGCTACATTTATCTGTGGCTGTAATGATGAGTATTTAGAATGCTGTGAGGACTTATATTATACTGGTTTAGGAAAGGGGCTGCCGTAGATTCACCTCTATGATCCATGACCTCATCAGCCATGTGCAGTTGGCTATGTGTCTAGTACCAGGCATGGTTTCCTTCCTGGTAAGTAGGCTTTGAGTTAGACAGCTGTTGGATACCACCAAGACGTAAGTGTTACTAATGAACCTTTATGGATAGCCTGCCATGCTGGCCATCGTTGCCGTTCAGAGGTGTCACAGCTGGGTGGGACTCTTAACTGTTTTCCTCGCTTGGAACCTTGCATAGCACCGACTAGTATCATGCAAGCTAGACTACAGGAAGGAGGCTTTTGGGTCAGGTTTGGTATGATTTCTCTGAGTCTTGCGTCCAAAGTACAAGGTGTCTTTGCCAATAGGGACTTCCTTTCAACTTCTGGGAGGTAACAAAGGGAAGCAGAAATAGCCTATGATTCTGTAAGAATCTCTTGTACATATATTCACATATATATTGTTTGTAAATTTAGAGAAATATAAATTAACATTGTTTCCCATAGTGTTTTTGAAACACTGTTAGTATTATTTACCTATTTTTCCTTATTATTCTCTTTTCTCCCTTTCCTTCATTAAAGGCCTCCCCCCATTTTCAATATGCTCCTTCATATCACCTATATCCTGCCATTCTCGAATTTACGATCCTCTTGCCTCAGCCTCCCAAGCAGCTGAGAAGATAGCCTGTGCCATCATGTTGGGCCTATTATTTTAGGGGAGATTCTCTGCTTGTTTAAACAGTAACCATGACAACATTTTGCCACAGCTTTCTGGAATTCACAATTCCGGGTAACAGGACAACAAGGCACTTATGCTTCACATTTCCATCAGGAATCCCTGAGCTTGGGATTAAGAATAGATTTTGAGAGGTGAAGTTCAGATAATTATAACTAAAAAATTCTCCAATCATGAAAAAGTGTTATTTCTTACTTTGTTTTGGCCGAAGCTTACACGAACCTCCCCTGCCCTGGTGGATATGACCAGATGGGGATGGGGTAATGGCCTGCACCTTCTGAATTGACTTTCCTTTTTCCTACTTTCTGCCTCCCCCTGTGAGTTAGGGTGTATATTGAAGCTTTGAAGAAGGTTTCTCTGCTTGGAAGGACATTCTTCTACATTTGCCTGGAAGAATCTTGATTTAAAGTGTTTCCTAAAACAGTTTCTTAATGTAGTATACTTATATATTATACGCTAAATCTGACATCAATTTCTTCTAGTTTTATCCACTTTTCAACGAAGATTATTGCTGGGGCCATTGGGAAGCTAGATTTATTTATTTATCATTACTTTGTTGCAATCTTGCCAAGATACAAAACTAAAATTTGAAAAGTAAGTCCTCTTTTGTACATCTTACACTTGCAAGAGTGTTTACAGGGGGTCAGAGCCTTCAGCCAACTGATGTTACAAATTCTCAGGCATAGACCCCTTTGAGGACACGGGAGAGCTAGATTCAGAAAAATGGAGTCCACAGCCTTGGCAAGGTTTTGATTTCTATTTGGCTGATTTGAAGACAGCTGTAACAGACCCAGCCTCTTGAATGGCAGAATTTGTGTATGATGTTAAATCAGTCATGACATTCACACAGTCAGAAATATTTTGTGAGCTAATCAATTCTCTTTGCAATTGGATCGCTTGAAACTTTGGATCAATCCCTGTTGTGGCGTAGCTCCCTTGATCAGAAGACTTATCAGTCCTAAACTTAAATTTATTTATCTGTAAAGAGAAATCATTCTGTAAACTCTCTGAAGTGTATGCACGCACGCACACACACTAACACATATACATGCACACATGTACGTATACACACACTCTCTTACACACACTCACACACATTCACACACAGAGATACTCTCTCATACATACATATGCACATACTCACATATATACAGACACATATACACACATACACAGACAAATATTTACTCATACAGATACACACACACGCTCACATATGTATCTTGAGAAAAATATGAAGCAAAATTCTTGGCAAGTGGATATATGACCAGAGCTATAGAAACTTTATTTCTTTCAAAACCAATAACTATTTTGCATAATAAACCCTGGGTACCAAGCATAGTGAACAGGACATTGTAAAAAGTAAAAATGTACTTCAGAAAAGAATGAGTGAACACACACAGCACATAATTTTTAAAATCAAGTCCAGCGTTGACTGTTGCACGGGGCACTGACGACTTTGTGATGAGTCCTTAGACATGGGGATCTTTCTTTCTGCGCTCCTCTGAGATCATTGTCACAGAGTTAGAAGCTGCCAGGCCGGAGGTCTGTGTCCACCTAAAGCACCCCCTACCTCATCTCGGCAAGTTTCAGATGCCTAGCTATGGGGATCAGCTGCCTGGTAAGATTTGTCTGCTTCCTGCCCCCACACCGGTCCCATTCCCGCATTTTCCTCAGGGAAGAGTGTGGAGCTCTAGAAGGGCAAGGCAAGTCTGCACACATGAACACGGAGTGGAGAGAGTAGGTGCTGAGGACGAGGCTCTCTGCCTTACTCTTGCGGCAAATCGAGTAAGTGTCAAGGACAGACTTTTATGCCCCAACTACACTTACACGCCATTTATTATTTATTTATTTGTGGCTAGAAAACTTCAGTATATACACACGCCAAGTCAAGCAAGCTGCCTCTTGCACATTAATACCTACTATTCTCTTTTTGCTTCCAGAGAGAGTTGTGAAATAGTAAAGCCATGTTTAATGGAGAAATAATGTCAGAGCCACGGAGACAGAAAAGCCGGTAAAAGCCATGTGTGGTGGCATAATCTCAGGGCTAAGGAGATTATCTCAGAGACTGGCATATCCCTGGAGCTCACTGACCAGCTAGCCTAGCCTGTGTGATGAGCTTCAGGCTAGCAATAAACCCTTTCAAGGTGAATGGTGTCTGAGGAAGTGACCTCTGGCCTCCACACACATGTAAACACGAATGCACCTCTGCGCACATGAACACAAAGGGAACAGTGTCTCCCAAATTTTTCTTATTGAAGAGCTTTAAAATAAGCAATGTAATGACACCTTTAAAATGTCACAGTGTTTCCCAGTTCAGCCCTCCTATATCCACCGTAAACATGTTTTATTGTAATTATTTGTCTCAAAACAAGCACAGACTTATAAGAACACAGGAATAAACATAAAATTGCAGGGAAATAGGTCTACACGGCTCCCAAGAATGTCCTAGCACATGTTGAATTTCTAATCCATCCCTTTGGGAGTTCCAGGCACAGTCCCCTGCCTCAGCCCTGGTTATTTTGAGACCCACCCCATGGTGCAGGTCATAACGGCCTGGGTTTTTCTCCATCCATCTCTCTGAACCTTGGTGGAGAAGAAGCTTCATTTTCTGGGTTTCCTCCTTGTGAGTTTAAGATATTTCCATTTTCCATGGACATTGTAACATCTGACCAGCTGTGCCATGTGTGAATTCCCATTTTACCCTCCAAAGGTTGAAGTCACACTCACCTTTAGAATTCCCCCCTCAAAGCCCAGGGAAACCCCTGCCCTGCAGCACAGTGAGGCATCTACAGACCTCATAATCAGCTTCTGTAATAAGTACTCCATCTGAATAGAAGACCTTACTAATTACAGCAGGAAGTTGGGGCAGGCGATTTACCCACAGCTGGGGTGAAGCCTAGGCCTGGGGGTCTGGGTCTGCATAAGAGCCCTAGGCCTTAATTAGCTCCAGCAATTAAAACGGAAAACAATCCTCCGTTTTCTCATTAAAAGATAAACACCCTCCCCCACCACTGTACACTAATTTGCCGGGCCAAAGACGCAGATTGGCGAAGACAATGGTTAGCTAGGGAGCTGCAGAGACCTCTGTCACCCCTTGGCTTGCTAAATTTCAGGCACTCGGGAATAATGGGAGGTTGATTGGGGTTAACAGGCTTATTTTCACAGGTCAACTCACAAAACACTTTGGGTTGTGAGCGCTCTTGCATGTAATATCACAGGCGATAAATCAAACTGCTTACAGGAAGGGCAGAGCGCTCTGTGTGTGGACTGTGGGTAGCAACTGGCATCTCTTTCCTCCTCTCTCTCTCTCTCTCTCTCTCTATCTCTCTCTCTGACGGCTTTGCCATTTGTCTACTGTTTGTCAGAACCCCAGTGGTAACATGTCGGTATCTTCACAATGTCTGTGTTCATTTTTATTCCGTCTCTAAGGTAATGAGTGCTTGGCAGCAGCTGGAACAACTGTAAACATCTGTCAGTCTCACTTAGCCTTGATAGTCAAAATCAGTGTGGCTGGATGAAGCGATTTAAGCTTAAAAAATGATTTATTGTTTTTATTTTATGTGCACTGATGTTTCACTTGCATGTAGGCCGGTGTGAGGTCGGCAGATCCCTGAGCTAGAGTTACAGACAGTTGTGAGCTGCCATGTGGATGCTGGGGATTGAACCCAGGTCCTCTGGATGAGCAGCCAGTGCTCTTAACTGCTGAGTCATCTCTCCAGCCCCAATTTAAATGTTTAAATGAAAGAAAACTGACTCTTAGAAGAGAGTTTGCATATTTAGTCTCTGGGACTCAGGGCAGAACAGGGGGTCACTGAGGGCCCATGGAACACAGCTGGCATCTTCCAAAAACTAAAGACACAGGCAGCACAAACCTTTTGGAGATCCTGTCTTCAAGGTACAGCATCAAAAGTAGCTGAAAGGAAATGATGCCAACAGGGAGAAATAGTAGAAAGACTTTCTTTAAAAACTTGAGACAACCTGGAGAAAATACCTATGGAAGTGAAGAACACAAGCCATTTGTGTCAGCTGTCAATGCTTTCTGCTTCCTTTCTCTTGATAGAGAGAGTTAACCTTGGGATAGTAGCTCCCCTCACCACCACCACCCAATCCAAAGACAGCAAAGTAGGCAAATTGGTTCTTTCACCAATTTGGTTATTTTTGCCAAAGATCGATTCACAGACTCATTTCAAACTAACATGCTTTCTTAGTTTTTGCAATGTAATTCACACAGCTGAAGACTCACTCAAAATACATTTGAAACAACAAGTTCCCAGAAAGAGCTCTTCCTAGCTCCCTGTTCTTGCATCTCAGTGGTTTTCCTACACCCACAACATGAGGACTCAGCCATAGGAAGTCAGTCAATGGCTGTTATACTTTGCTTCCCTGCCACTTTGACAAAACACCATGTCTAAGAGCACCTTGGGGAAAGCTTCTCTTACAGACAGGTTACAGTCCATCATTGAAGGGAGCCAAGGTGGGAAGCTCAAGGTAGGAGCTAAAAGTGAAGCCTCAGAGAAGTATGGCTTACTGGCTTGCTTTCTCTGGGTTGCTCACTAGCTTTCTCATCCAGCCCAGACCCATCTGCCTAGGAATGACGCCACCCACAGTAGTCTGGGCTCCTCTACATGAACTAGCCACTAAGAAAATGCAGCACAGATACATCCACAAGCCAGTGTGATAGAGGCCATTCTTCAGTCAAGGTTCCCTTTTCCCAGAGAGCTCTAAGTTTGTGTTAAGTTGACAGCTGATAGTAACTATGACAGGGGCTGGGGGTGGGGTCCTTAGACTTGACAGAGCTGTGATTTCTCTGAACTTCTAATAGAAAACCTTGGAGTGATGAGCCTGAGCATAAATAGTTGAAGTGAAGGTCAAGAGTGGTCACAGGGGAGGACAGGATGAAACATGCTCTTAGAATGTAGTTGTTACATCTTATAGCAGTCACCTAATGCCATTTATCTTCCATTGTTAAACACTGTAGAAATGCTTAATGTAACTCGTACATAAAGCTCACGAAAAGAAGCAAACAGAACTCCCTAAGTTCAGAAACACAAAGAAGCCCATACACAGCATCAATCCCACCACCAGCAACCACTAGCATCCTTGGGGCAGGGTTGGGCCACTAGAACTGGACACATAGGCTTTGAGCTGGGTCTATGGTTCTAAGATAGAGTTAGAGGGAAGAAAATGCATTGGTGGCTTTGCATAGGGTGGGGAGCTGGAATTGGGGTTTCTTTTATATAGCTGGGACTCACAAGGTGGGGTCCAAGTTCATGAAAATGAGAAACTCCATTTCCTAGTTGCATAAACATAGTTAGGCAAAGTATATGATTTCCAAATATCCAAAAGTGTTTTTCGAGAACTCCAAACATTACTGTTACCAAAATAGGTGCAACTTCTGAATTTATGGGCATTGTTTGATAGTCTCAAATAAAGTAGTCTAGAAGTCACTGTGTTCCTGGGAAAAGCAGAAAGAGTGCTATTCTGTAGGACCACCCATACTTCCAAGCCATCTTCAGCCCTGCAGAAGAAGAACTTAAAGTGACAGAATCATAGTGTAGACCAGGAAGCCAAGAATGGTCAGGGTAGCAGGCAGAAGAGTGGGCAGCCAGAGAATGAGAAGCATAGCTACAATATTTGAATGCTATGTGGCATTTTCTTAGTTACTAATTGACGTAGGGGAGCCCAGCCCACTGTAGGTGGTACCATCCCCAAGTAAGTGGGCCTGGACTGTCTGTACAAGAAAGCTAGCGAGCAAGCCAGAGAAAGCAAGCCAGTAAGCCACATTTCTCTGAGGCTTCACTTTTAGCTCCTGCCTTGAGCTCCCACCTTGGCTCCCTTCAGTGATGAACTGTAACCTGTAAGAGAAGCTCTCCCCAATGTGATCTTGGACATGGTATTTTGTCAAAGTGGCAGGGAAGCAAAGTATAACAGCCATTGACTGACTTTCTGTGGCTGAGTCCCCAGGTTGTGGGTGTGGGAAACCACTGAGATGCAAGAACAGGGAGCCAGGAAGAGCTCTTTCTGGGAACTTGTCTCAAATGTATTTTGAGTGAGTGTTCAGCTGTGTCAATTATATTGCAAAAACTAAGGTCTGTATGCGGTTTAAAGAAGATAGAAAATCTGACAGACCATCTTGAGCATGCTCCCTAAAAAGTATAAGTTTTACTAAGTTTGATGCTTACATTGATTGCCAACTTGACAGGACCTAGCATCACTGAAGAGGTAAAAGCCTCAAGGTATGTCTGTGAGGAATTATCTAGATTAGGTTAGGTAAAGTGAGAAGATGCAACCTATGGTAAGCAATGCTGAGCTCAAAGGATAAAGCAAGCTGAGCATCAGTATTTATCCCTCTCTGATTCCTTATTGTGGGTGCCAGGAGACCAGCTGCCTCAGGCTCCTGCCCCCACAAACTCCCTGCTGTGATGGACTGGGATCACCAGGAAATGATTTTTTTCTTTAAGTTGCTTTAGTCATGGTATTTATCATAGTAACAGGGAAAGTAGCTAATATTTGAGGAAATAACAAAATACACAAATTTTAATAAAATTAAAAAGAAAACTAGTAAAATACACAACACTCAATAGAAGACAAAAGAGGGAAGTAAAATGACCATCTAAAAACTAGAAGGTGGGAAAGAGTTCAGACATACCAGACTTCCAGTAAGTATGGATGTATTGGATCGTCCTATTAAGAGACAAAGTTCATTTGTAAATTATTTCTAAGAGATGCATCGAAAATATGAGGCAGGGGGTTGCAAGTTAGTGGCCTCTAGAAGGCACCCTGATGAAAGCAAGCTGAAGCAGCTCCATTAGCATCAACAAACAACACAATTAAGGCAAAGACAGTCCATTCCCACAGGCAGCAAGTTGGTTGGAGACCCAAGAGTCTTGACAAACAAAGCGTCAAAGTACAAAAGGCATAAATTGCCTCAGACAAGGAGAATCCATCATTTTCATGGAAATTCTAATAAATCTCCATGAGTTCCTGACAAATGGAGGCAAAATGACACAGGGACATAGATGTTTTAAATAATAGTCATAAAGTTTAATATAACAATCATATTTATTTAGACTATGGACCCAAGGAATACAGATCTATACCTAATAAAAAAGGAATCTATATATTTTTACATGGATGTAGCCAGTTGTGAACATTGCCGTATACTCTATCACAAAAGAAGCATAAGTAACTGTTTCAGAAAGCATGCACCCCAATTTATATTCTTTAATGAATATGAAGTAAAGTTATAAATTAGTAACCAAAAGGTAATTTAGAAAATTCTGATTTATAAAGGAACTGAAACACTTTTAACTAATGGATGTCAAAAAAACAACAACCACCAAAATTATGATCATGAACTATTAAGGGAACACTTTCATACACAACTTGTGGCACACAGAGGGATTGCTGCATGCATGTGCAGGCTGTCCCACAAATCCCAAGTCCACATGCATGTGCAGGCTGTCCCACACATCCCAAGTCCACATGCATGTGCAGGCTGTCCCACACATCCCAAGTCCACATGCATGTGCAGGCTGACCCACGCATCCCAAGGCCACATGCATGTGCAGGCTCTCCCACACATCCCAAGTGCTGATAGTAAGAACAACAGAAGTAATGAGCTCGATGCATGTTTCAGAAAGTCTGAGGGATAATAATAGCAATAAATCCTCTGAAAGGAGGAGAAAGACAACAGTAAAAAGAAAGGCATAAATGAATCAATTCAAATCTCCACAGAGACTAATAACAAAATAGATGGTGTTAATGCATATAAATATATAGACAATTAACCATATCCTTGATATGATTACTATAAATAACACTGTAATATTAGAGGTAATATTATATTCTAAGATTCCTTTAATAATATACACATACAGTGTGTGTGTGTGTGTGTGTGTGTGTGTGTGTGTGTGTGTGTGTGTGTCTGTATACAAGTGTATGGCAGTGCATGTTTATATGAAGACCGTGAAGACCAGAGACAATTTTGGACAGCATTCCCCAGGGACTGTCTACCTTATTTTTTGAGATGAGATCTCTTGTTGGCCTGGAGCTTACTAGTTCATTCAGGTAGGTTTGCCAGTGCATTCTAGAGATCTGCCTGTCTTCACTTCCCCAGCACTGAAGTACATTATATGAGTTCAGGAGTTCAAAGTCAGGATCTTGTGCTTGCATAGATTGTTGCAGGCTGGCCCATACCCTTGCCTTGTAACACAGGCAGGTCTTGCTTGGCCTTGAGATCCTCCTGCTTCAGCCTCCTGAGTAGTGAGCATTGCAGGTATATGCCATATGCCTAGCTCCACAAGTATTTTCTTAGGACAGTGGTGTCTGAGCTTGCCTATAACCTGTAAAGAGTATAGTGAAGGGCTGGGAATAGAAATTAGTGGTACAGTGCTTACCCAGCATGCACAAGGCCCTGGGTCAAATCCTCAGTATCACACAGACCTACAGACAAGAGACACAGATACACACGTCACAGACACACAGAGATATAGACACAGACACACAGAGACATGACACACAGACACAGAGATGCACAGACACAGTCCCAGATACACACAGTCACAGACACAGACAGTCACAGACACAGACACATAGACAGGCACAGATGCACACAGGCACAGACACACATAGACACACAGACACAAACACAGACACACATAGTCACAGACATAGACACACAGACACAGACACAACACATAGACACAGTCACAGACACAGACACAGTCACAGATACACACAGACACACAGCACAGCCATAGACACACACAGACACACAGAAAAGGAAGGAAGGAAGGAAGGAAGGAAGGAAGGAAGGAAGGACCTTGGTGGCTGGGTTATATTATAAACAAGAAATGGCACAAGAAAAGAATCAAATCTCCTTTAAAGAATAACAAACCAAGCTTGTCTTGAATGACAGCAAGCTATTTGAAACACGTAGTAATAAGACTGTACGCATGTGAGCAGGAGGAGCAGAAGAAGGATGGGAGATGGAGCAGTGGATGGAATTACAAAACTGAGAACTGATATAACACACATCTGTGAGCAAAGGACACCATTCACTAAAGGAAGCCTGGCTCACTGACTCTGCTCGTGGCTGAAACTGATGAGAAATTTTTTTAGACAGCACCTGCCTGGGAAGGGTGGGGCTTGTGGCTGTAATGCAGGGCTTTCTACTGTGTCTGTAATGAATTATTTCTTCTAAAAGAGGTGAGTAAATACGACACTAACAGAGAAAAGAAACACTAGACTATTGTCTTGCCTGCCTGATCGTATTAATAATGGTATGGAGGGGGAGGGGCCTTTGAGAGTGACAGAAGCTTTCTTGCCTCAGGTAGCAGTAGCTTGAAGGCTAAGTTTTCAGAAGACTGGGGGCTATTTGAATATTAGTAAGCATGTAGAGGCAGACATTTGAAAGTTGATGGGATCCCTGATAACTTTTACAGGAGGAGTAGTTTCCCTCTTTATAAGAAAGAACAAAAGTTAAGGAGTGAAGTCTTAACATACTTGCGATGTTTTCAATTTTATTATTTTCCCAATCTTTTGAAATTAAGATGTAATTACCTCATTTGCCCCCTTAGTCTCTTCTTTCCAACCTCTCCCACCCCCACCCACACTGTAGCTTTCTTCAAATTCATGGCCTTTTTTTCTCAAATTATTATTATTACACATACACACAAACACATAAATATATAAATACAACCTTAGCAGTCTGTTTAGTGTTGCTTGTGTGTATATGATTTCAGGGCTGGTCATGTGGTAGTAAACACACCTCCAAAGCAATGCTCACTTCATTCTTTGTCCTAAGATTTAGGTCATTGTTGCAGGTTTTTGTTTTTTGGTTTTTTTTTTTTTTTTTTTTTTGGTTTTGGTTTTGGTTTTGGTTTTGGTTTTTTGAGACAGGGTTTCTCTGTGTAGTTTTGGTGCCTGTCCTGGAACTCACTCTGTAGACCAGGTTGGCCTTGAACTCACAGAGACCTGCCTGGCTCTGCCTCCGTGCTGAGATTAAAGGCATGTGCCACTGCTGCCCAGCCCATTGTTGTAGGTTTAAACTATAGTGTTAAGTAAATAATTTAGTTATTATATTTTCTCATTTACTGTAACATTTAAAAGATTCATTTACTGTTATTCTATGTATATGAGTGGTTTGCCTGCATTTATATATGTGCAATACACACATGACTGGTGCATGCAGAGGTCAGGGCATCAGTTAGAGGCAGTTAGGGTCTCCACGAGGATATTGAAAACAAAATCTGGCTCTTTAGTAAAGCAACCAGTGCTCTTAACTCTGTGAGCCATTTCTTCAGCCCCAGATTTACTATAACATTTTTTTTTTGTTTCTGTTTAAGTTCATGCTCAGTAGACTGCGTGTAGGTCCTGAGTCCTGTGAACAGAAGGCCATTAAAAAGCATGTAGTGATGATAAATCCTTGTACACATGGCGAGAGGAAATGAGTCTCTACAAGCAGGTGCTTCAAAAGCCACGCATTCTGCCTTCCAGTGTCTCATCTGTCATCTGAAGAATCATGGAAGTTTAGTTCTTCCCAGTGTTTTTCCTGGAGCTAATGACATGACAAACCCAGGAATGTATGTATCAACTTGATTCCTGTCACCCAATATTGATGGAGTGTAGAGCTGGCACATAGCAGGGACATTGTTAATATCCCTAAACTCACCAGAACAGTGCAGTTTCCAGAGATGACATCGGTTATTTGTGCAAAAGGACAGTAGAGCTGCTTTAAGAAGTCAGAACCCCATGTCTAGAAGCTTACGTTTGAAAGCCATGCTTTGTACCCTGCATTGGTGGGCAGTGCTACTTCAGAAGATACGTGTTATTAAATAAAATCTCAGTGCCAGGCATGAGATATTTCCCAAACAACATAGGCCATTGCCACTGTTCTTGGCTGCTGATTATAACTAGATGATAAAACTCTTATTGCTGAAGACACCACACGCTTGTGCTGCAGAACATGGAGGAATAAATCTGGAACTCACTAGGAGACTTACTCCTGGCTGGCTGGCTTTCAAAGAGTCAGAAGACTCTAGGTAGGGGTGATATATCAATGGTCTTACCCAGCACTGGCCCCTGTATGTTACAATACCAACATTCCAGGCAAAACTTGCCCATTTGTGTAATCGTGGCATGACTGCTATAGGAGTAACTAATGGCTTTACGGCTGGAGTTGAGGATTTCTTGTGCCACAGGAAAGAACTCATGCTTGGTACTGTAAACCCGAACTGAAGGCCAGGATGGGTCAATGCCTTGGGAAGGAATCTGCTATTGTGATTGTGCTAAATGCTCATTTTCAAAAAGTCTTCCAAATATTTGTGTTTAAATATAGATTTGTGCTGCTCTCAACAGCACAACTTCTTTGGTTAGAGAAGTTTATATTTGCCGTGGGCAGTGGTTAATGCAGAGATTCACAGCTGGTCACAAGCTGAGAATGAATGACTGTGAGTGCTTAGCTCTAAGTGGGACATCTGTATCACCCTCTACTCCCCACATGGCCCAGAGAATATTGTTGAGGGGAGTGGGGTTCCGGAATGTAAGAGCTGGAAGATGGGGAGGAGTGTTGTGGGACATGACCATTGTGCTTATAAATTCACAAAAACTATGGTTACCTGCAGGAAGTTTAAGCAGGGATGGAGAAGGGGCTCATGAGGTCCCACTTCTAGCCAAGAAGCTATTGACAGCTCCCAAGGGGAAAGAGAATCACTTTTCTTTGGGAGTATGGGCACTGGTAGATTATCCATTATGGTGGTTTGAATGAGAATGGCTCCCATAGGTTCATATATTTAAATACTTGAAATCCACTTGGTGGAACTATTTGGAAAGGATTAGGAGGTATGGCCTTGTTGGAGGAGGTTTGTAATTGGGGGTGGGCTTTGAGGTTTCTAAAGCCCATGCATGCCTGCCTGCTGCCATGCTTCCTGCCATAATGATCAGGGACTAACCTTCTGAAACTGTAAGCAAGGCCCAAATTAAATGCTTTCTTTCATAAGAGTTGTCTTGGATATGATGTCTCTTCACAGCAATAGCACAATGACTAAGACACCCGTGCTCTAGTGGGTAGCCCACATCCATGTGCTTGTAAGCAGCACTAACTAGACACATTTCTAAAAATGTTAGGAATAATAGAAAAAAAAGAAAGAAAGAAATGATTTTTTTTTTAAAAAAAAATTCAATGTAAGAAGTTTTTAAATAACATTCGAATGTGGAATCATTTTTTTTTTCTCACATAGAAAAGCCTGGCTGGTAACCCTGAAGGATCAATGAATTCTTGCTTGTTCCAGTTATAACAATTGGTCATTCATAATTCCCCTTGACATTGGGGTAAAAAGGAAAGTAAGTTATACTTTACTTGTATACATGTATACAAACTAAAAATTCAAAACAAAATGAACCTCATGAATATATTTTAAATTCTTATACTATGAGAATTAAGACAATGAAAATACACAACCATCATATTTTAAGTTTATGCAGCTATTGGAACATTCTACAGGAAAACATGACTCTTTTATGTATATTGATAAGCCAGAGTATAATCACAGGCAACTCTTCACCTTAGGGATCATAGTGAGCCACCGACAGAAATAATACCAATGCTGAAATGAGCTATCTATAATATCTATTGAATTGTTTTGAGCAGGTGACAAGGTACAGTGCTCTCATCACTAAAGATAAGCTTGTCACAGATAGCATCTTTATTTCATGTTTTTAACAGTATTCAAACGATTATTCTGTAGTAAACATGCTCACAGAGCTCACATTCCAGAGGGCGTGAGGGTTTGTGATTGTAAATAAAAGTGATTCAGTGTAATTGAAAATCAGCCAAAAACCCCAGAGTAGCTAACTTATCAATGAGCTATTGAATTCAACATTCTAATTAGACCGTAGTATAATGAAGGAAAACAACATCGTTCTAACAAATACTGTTGTTTTATCCAGAAAAATAAAGATAAAATGCATCTGGTCATCAAACTGCTAGTCAACCATGTCACTCCGAGGTCATATTGACGCATTCGCTTACTCTTTCCTCCATCTCTTCCCTCCTCCCTCCCTCCTTTCTTTCCTTCTCTCTCTCTCATTGGATCAAGTGGTTGTAGTTGCTACCAAACCGAGTCTTCTAAGAGCTTATAAAGAAGCTTTGCGATTGATTCAGCAGCATCTGTTTTCAAAGTATTTACAAGAGGTTGCTCCCAGTGGAGGGCGTGGACTGATACTTATTAGCCAATGAGATAAGAGCACATAAAACCAGCGCCAGAAACTTGAAGCTGCTGAACAAGGTCACCATAGCTCAGGCTCTTCTTCAAGGAGGAGGCAATGCATCAGCAGTGCTGGCTGTGCTCTGCGTTTCTGAGTTCACAGATTGCTTTCACGTTCATATTTGTCGGAAGATGATCCTGACCCGTGAGGTCAGACGGACGGCAAATGCTCAACTCATTTCATAAAGGGCGTGGCTCTAGGATGTTCCCCAGCGTGAATCCCTGTCTTCCCAGAGGAGCAGGACTTCCTGGTCTTGTGCTGTGGTTGTGGTTTACTACTGAAATCCTTGCTCTGTTGAAGATCTAGGTTTGGCCTTTATGAGCTGGGACTTAGCCAGCCTGCAGCCCATGTACTGGCTCTGCCCTGCCCTTTTGAGTATTGGTTTACTGGACGCTCTAAGTAATGGTTCGGAAGGAAGATGTAAAGGGGTTTAGGGTCTCTAGGATGCTGACTTGAGGGAATTCAGTCTATTCTTTCAATCAGCTCTATCAAACCCTCAGATCCCTAGCCATCTTAAGGGCCGATGATTCTACAGATTTGTGCAATGGCCGCAGGGAACAGAGCACTCTGAAGCAGAACGAGTCCCCCACTGTGCCTTCATTGCAGGGACCCAAGATTCTGTTTCAGATTGAACATAAATCCAGCTTCTGGCAGGCTGTCAGTCTCTGCAGGTTATTTATTGCAAAAGGCTTCCATGTTTGCATGGAAACATCTTATAGATCAACTTGCTGGGTATCTGAGCAGGGGACCTCCTTTTTATTGGATTTGTGGGTAAAGATAACTGGAGAGGTTGTTGAAAAGTAAGAAAATGATCATTTGGGGCCAAGAGAATCTGGAAGAACTATGTTGGGAGAAATAGAGATTAGTCCCAAATCAGGTAGAGTGCCCTTCTCCTTTCCCAACAACAATAATTACGACTAGAGCATGACTTCAGATGCATACTAAGATCCTTCAACTTAATTAGATTTCCAGTGGTATTTAAAGAATCAATGGTTGGTAAGTTCCCAAGTTGAGCTAATTACATGAATTTGCATATTCAAAGTCTCAATAAACTTTGGCCAGGAAACACAGCAAAGATAGATAAGTTGATATCTCAGCACACTACTGAGGAACAAAGAAAAAATTGGAGAGTGCATATTGAGACATTTTGTGCAATTTGGAGAACACCCAGAGTTAGCCCAAGTACACACTTGTGTCCTGCATAAAGGTGGGATGAGGGTTAGTCTCTGGCCCCTGCTGATTGTGCACCGGACCTTTACTAAGCTGTGCAATTCCAGACAGACATGCTCCAGTTGCCTCATTCCAGGCTCTCGGCCATGAACCAAGGTAGGGCAACCATGGGAGATACAGTTAAATCTGAACTGCTTCACCTAGACATGATGTTAGGCTCCTGGGATGCCTGTGCTCCCCAAACCAATGTCCTGGAGCCCACATCCAGAACATGCACTGCCTCTTCTCCAGCTCTGTCTTCTCAAGTGTCTGTGTAGTGGGTAGTTGTTCTAGCTATGACCTTGAAGCACCGCCCTTAGTGAGGTAGCAGGTAACTGTTACACCTGCCTATGACCTTGAAGTACATTCCCCTGGGGTGTGGCTTCTCGGGGCGCTTAAGTTCTTGGATGCATGTAAGTGGCGTTCTCTTTGCTCCCTCGTGGTTTTGAAAGCTGGAGATAGACCAGGTGAAAGAGCAGCGTGGGACTGTGCCTCAGCCTTCCAGGACCCTGCAATGATTTCTCTGTTCTGTATCGTGAGTTTCCTTCTCTAATAAATTGCTTTGCCCATTAAGCAGACTCCGTGGATTGCTAGCAATATCTTTACCTAATATGTCTGCTCTTGGCAAAGAATGTTGGGAAGCATTTGGGCAGAACTTGGAGGTGTGGCTCAAGGTTCAGATATACGAGCATGGGGTAGGAACCCTAGTTGTTATCTTCTCTGGGCCACACAGTGTTAGGGACAGACATGCATGGAACTTATTTAATGCAATCTCAGGGAAGAGATGCTCTGTAAATTATTTAAAATTTTGGCAGGTGTCAGATGATGCATCTCTAATTTCCAATTGTTAGGTTAACATTTTTTTTCCTGACCTGGGGTAGTAGCACGTGCCTGTGCCTGTAATCTCACAATTAGAAAGTGGAGGTAGAACGGCCAGGAGTTCAGGGCCAGCATCAGATATGTGGTACCTTTTTTCAGCACTTGCTTCTCTTCCGGTCTCCTGGAGACTCCACCCTTCTTCTTCCCAGATTTCTCTCTGTCTGGCTCTCCTGCCCGTACCTCTTCCTGCCTAGCTATTGGCTACTTAGCTCTTTATTAAACCAGTGAGAGCAACACATCTTTAAAGTGTACAGAAAGGTTTTTCCACAGCAGGAGCCTGTGACTGGTCTTTAGTGTAGTTCCTTGTTTGTGTCATCTAATCCTGCTTGATTCTTTACTCTTGCTGAAATCTCAGTGCCAAGGACATTCTTTATACACAATCCTGCCTCTTAGATTATGTCGCAGAGTCTGCTTTCCTGAAAGCCAGACTATGATGGTGTTGCTTACACATACATTACAACATAGTTTCTGTATAGACTGGAGGGGGAAGTGAGGTGTGAGGCAAGTTAAGACAATAGCACACAAATGTCATAAGTAGGGAAGTGGGGTGTTCACACCACTCTGTGGACTTGCTTAGCATTAGAGAGGACAGTCACTTCTAGGCCCATGGATCTTCTCTCTAGAGTCAGATTTTTCTACACTCCTGGAAGGATTGGCCCTGGAATCGCATGCCCTGATCAGGTAGGCATCAGACCCAGAGGGAATCAACACATTGGCTTAGCTAGGCCAACTGGCTTCTTCCAAGGGATTTGGAATTGGGACATCTGTATCAGTTTCTACTGGGCCCTGAAACTGTTGGGGCAGACAAGCTGTCGGGGATACCACAAATACAGAGAGGTGGCATGAAGAAAGCAAGAAGAAATGAGGTAGAAACAAAGAGAGGAGTAGATCATTGGAGCCTTAAGACCCCAGAGATGGGGAGGATAACTCCCACTCCTGAGCCTCTGGTCCCTCTAATTGTAGTCTCACAAGAGACTGGGCTGCAGTGGATGCTTTCAGTTCTGTGGGTCAGCCCTGTATTTCCAGCCAAAGAAATCAGCTCTTTTGGCTCAAATGGTCTGTTTATTATAATAATATCAGACTAAGTCAATCATAAGGGAGAGAGATCTGAATTGGGTCTCACTGGAAACATGATATTTTGATGGGGGGAGACAAAAATGGAGGTTGGGGTTAGGACAGTATCACATATAGATGTGCCAAGACACTTACTAGTTGGATGCGTCTTGAAGATAATGAATTGCAGGACAGTTGGGCCAACATAGAAGGAGTAGAAAATGAGATAACAGGATAAAAGTTTGCAAAACCAGTGGAAAATTTTTGATTAATAGATGAGCTGGTCAGGATTAAAGAGTTTCTTTATTCTTTTTAGGAACTTTCAGAGAACACAGATAATGTGAAACTGGGGTAGGAAGCTGTAAAGTTTAGCTGTTGGAAGAAGAGGAGAGCATAAAAACGGGGCAGCTGAGTCTTACTTGTGACAGGGCAGTAAGAAGAGATGAATGTGAATGGGCCCTGAGATAAAAAGAATCAATGGAGACCCAAGAGGAAGTTGGCTTTCACTGAATGATAAGAAGAGAGAGTAACTCCTTGCAGGATTGCACAGGCTTTCCCCAGATGAACTCCAAGGACTTCCCCCAAGACGTCAGTGTGGACATTGTTCCTGAAGCTTGACAATACAGTTAGCCTTGTTTTTAGAGTAGATCTCTGTGGATGGATTTGTGGTCTTTCAACTAAAGACCATAAACCCCAGTTCAATCTGGTTCAAAAACAGAAACTTTGTTGGCTTGTTCAGTTGATGGAGTGAAAGGAGATCTTGGTCTTACGGGATTTGTTAAAAATCCACAAGATCAGGGCTTTGATTCCAGATCTCTCTGGATCTTTCAAAGGGGTTCCTCTCTGAGTATGAACTCCAAACTCTGCATATGTCCTTCATAATTGTTTAAGTCATTTTCCCTTTGGTGAGTGCAAAGGACTGAAAAGGAAGTGGGATTCGCTCAGTTCACAGTTTCAGAGGCTTCGGGCATAGTAAGGAAGACATTGCATCATCGTGGCCAGGAAGCAGGAAGGGAGAATGTCTGTGCTGTCTGCCTTCTTCTCTTCTCTGTGGTTTTTCTATGTAGACTCCCAGACTATGGGATCATGCCACCCACGCTTGTGGGTAGGGGGCCTCTCTCTTAGTTAACTCCCGCAGGAAATGCCCTCACTGGCTTGTCCAGAAGTGTGCTTCCTCTGTGCTTCACAAACCAGTCAAGTTGACAATCAGATTTAACCATAGCAGTAATGGTTCAAACCAATTTGAAGAACTTCTTTGTTACAACTCAAATGAAAAATCTGTTTTCAGTGGTTTTCCTGAAGCATGGCTAAGTATCTTCTTGTGATTTGTGTACATAAATTAGGATGGAGCATTCAGTAGTGTCTAGGTGTATGTTTAACACCTGTCCCTCTCTTCCTCTCTCTCTCTCTCTCTCTCTCTCTCTCTCTCTCTCTCTCTCTCTCTCTCTCTCTCTCTCTCACACACACACACACACACACACACACACACACACACACACACACGGAAAAGATAAAAAAGACAGAAGGAAGGAAGAGAGGGAGGGAGGGAGAAAAGAGGAAAGAATAAGGGAGGGAGGAAGAGGGAGCCCTGATCACACATTTGATTTTGTGCCGCTCATACTCTCACCCTGGCTGACTGTCAACGTGATGTGATAAACCAGAGTCCAGGGTGACCTGGGAGGCTCTTAGGATTAATGCCATCCCACTGTATGAAGGTAGGGTTAGGAAAAAGGGAGAACAACCGAGCAACTGTCAAAGACCAAGTCTCACTGCAGTGAATGAAGGAAGAGCAAGAAAAGCAGACAGACTGTTGGAACCAATAAGCACTGTGGAATGGAGTGCAGAGAAAGAGGCCAAGGTGGTGAGCAGAAGGTGCTCTACAGGCTTGGAGCATGCAGACAACTGGGATGAGGCCTTAGGGAGGAAATAATGGCAAATTACCAAGGTTTTCATCCTTGCATTACAGGGCTTCGACAGGAACTATTTGGAAGACCGGATTGTGTAAGAGTGAGCAGTGAGCAGCCCCAGGATCTTGGGCAAATTGCAGAAGCTGTTCTGAATCTCTGTCCCTTGGAATATTATAGGGCACTGTGAAGGTGAACTCAGCCTCTGAAAGTACAGGGTGTGTTGACTAACAATGTGTTCTGTAGTTCTACCAGTTATTGTCTGTGGGAGCTTGGGCAAGTTGAAAAACAGGGACTAAACTGCATGGCAGTTTTAAACTCTAGGAAAATGAAGACCACAATATCATCTATTAGGCGCATTAAATGTGCATGGAATGAATTAATATAATTAAAATACCTTGGACATTATGAGTACTGTATAGAAGTGATGGCTTAAGTTATTTGGTAAAGTACTTAGGAGCTTCCAGTACATAAGGGCACTGGGTTAATGTTTGTTACATTTATAATTTTGGTCATCTGCAATGGTCTTACCCATATTTATGGTCCAGTCAATGTTTATATTTCTTACTGCTTGCCAGAGCATTTCTTTCGGGATAGAACCAGGAACACATTTTGCTGTTGCCTCTGACCTCTCAAGCTCTATACTTGTTTGTAATTCCATGGATGATCTTGTTTTTTTGTAGGCTTTCCCCATTTGTTCATATTCTTGAGGTAAGACTGAGGCTTGAGTCTTCCTTGTCACTATGCAGCTCAGTGCAGCATCTTGGCCACTGTAGATAGGAGTGAAATAGTACTGAGATCTCAGCTTCTTCAAGAAATGTAGAACCAAAGTGGGTGGAGTAGAGGAAGACTTAAGCACTCCCACCTCGTCTCTCTCTCTCAACCTCAGCTTTCTATCAGCATCACCCCCACAGTGGAACTGGATGAAAGGATGGACCAACCAAGTCTGGGTTACTCCCTTCTCAGAACATCAGAGCAAAGCCTTCTGGAATAGGAACAAGGTAGTGAAGAGCAGAGAATAGATGAAATAAATCTTAAAGATGTGTTTTATATAATACAATTCAGCCAAGACAGTATATTCAACACGTATTCTAGTTTGCATTCTGTTGCTGTTGCTGTGATAAAACACTTCAACCAAAAGAAATGTAGGACAGGAAAGGATTTCTTTGGTTTATACTTCTGGGTCACAATCTATACTTCCGGGTCATAATCTATACTTCTGGGTCACAATCTACCATCAAGGGAAGTTAGGACAGGAACTTGAAGCAGAAATGTGGAAGAACAATGATTGTTGGCTTGCCTTCTTACTCATTCTTATCTAGCTTCTTTTTACTGCCCTCGACCACCTGCCTAAGGATGGTGCCACCCACAGTTGGCATCAACTACTGATCAAGACAATTTCCTGTAGATGCTCACACACCCATCTGATCTAGGCGATTCCCCAGTTGAGGCTTTCTTTGTAGATGATTCCAGGCTGTATTACATTGACAACTAAAGCTAACTAGGGCAACATGTCAGCAGGATAAAAATTCTGCTACCAATTTGCATTTATTACACTAATTATTCCAATCTGGTATGTATTTATATCCCTAGCACATCTCAGCTTGGATCAACCACATTTTTAGAGCTCAAAAGCCACAGGTGGCTAGTGGCCATCACGTTGAAGAGACTAACCCTAATTGGTCATTAATGTCATATACTTTAAGAATTAATTTTTAAAAATCTGATGAAACTAATCACGATTATCTATAGAATTCATTGATCATGGGTGAGGAATAATCAGATGAGGCTGTGCTCTCCGTGTCTTCAGAAGATCCAGACGTCTGTCTTCTGGGATTTGGCGTTTATTAACAAGCCAATGCAGGATTAAAACCCCCTTTACCTATATTAAAAGATACTTCTATCATCAAACAGAGCAAAGGAAGCAACTGGCAATCAAGGAATAACCCGGCCTGCCAGGTCCCCTGAAGACTTCGGCATTCTGAGGGCCCCGGGGCAAGAGCAAGCCTCTGGTAGGTTTGTGTCAGAAGTAAGCTGATGATGACCCGGCATTGTTTACAGGCTTTATGTGGTGAGCTGCATCACACCGTCCTTGAATGTGCGCCATATTATCTTCAGCAAGTGTCTGTGCTTGCCTATAAAGCTCACTGTTTTCTATTCAGAAACGTCATGGGTAACAAAGATGGAGCCTGTTCTTGGTGGGACACCGGAAGACTGGGCTTGCCTTTCCTCCAACAAAACTAATGAAATTTGTTTAGTTCCTCCTAAATTTTAGAAAATTCCCATTTTGTTACAATGAGGCCAATATTCTTATGGTTTGCTGTCAATGATAGCTGTTTTTAAATGAATTTTTTACAATAAATATTTAAGCTGTTATTTTTAATTTTTCCTGGTATTGTTTTCAGGTAGAGAGATTTCTTCTTTTACACCTGACTATCCCACTGTTTCTTACTGAACAAGGATAAAATTACATAATCAAATGTGGACTTTCCTAAGGTGACTATTGGTATTGTTTTCTTGCTTTTATATAATTATAAGCTTCGTCAGCAGGTTTATGACTTGGAAAGTAAAAGGAAGCAAAGCCAGATTCTGTCTGTTGCAATTAGAAGTCAGATTATCACAAGCTGTTGACTGTGTGGTCTGTGTCCAGCAGGCTAACTGAATTATATATTAGACTATATGTTAACACAGTAGAGATTACACAGATTATAGTTCTCCTTATTCCAACCCTTCTTCCCTCCCATCCTTCGGAGAGCACAGTGTCTACTTCTGGAAGGGTCAGAAATTGCTCAGGTGTCTTGGTTTTCTGCCTCTTCTTTGAGAAGGCCAGCCAGGAAAGACTGTCTTCCAGAAGCACGTGTGTGCTCATGTGAAAACTCTACAGCTTCCAGAACCACGTCTGTGAGTGGATGTTAGCATTCAGTAAGGCCTTCCTTCACACTGGGAGTGTCTGATGAAGAGTCCTCAGAGTAAACTCCTGGCCGAAGATGGACGGCCTGAGTTTATTCAAAGGCCAAATATTTTCCAGACATTTGTTTTGGATAGAAACACATGTCTTTTTCCCTGGCAATAATTTCCCTGAGAGACCTATGGTCAAACCCCAACTTGCACATAAGGGATAGAGAAGTTTCATTTGAAGCCCAGTTCCTTTTGGATCCAGTGATTTCTTTCTATAAAAATATTATAAATGACAGTCAAGGAGCCAAGCTCACCCTTAAACTCTTACTTATCCCAAAGCTTGGTTGATATAATGTATCAAGAATAGGAAAAAACATCTCCTAAGGGCCACCCAGGACTCTATGTATAATAGACATGGTCTCTCCGGCAGTGGTGGATGGTTTGCAGGATAGATTGTACTTCAATCCCACTACTGGGTGTATCCAAAGTCGTTGAAATTGTGCACTTTTGCACCTTTACTGAAGCACTAGTCACATTAGCTAAGTTATGGGAACATCTACGTGCTCATCAATAGAGATAATGAAAATTCAGTAAAGCATAATGGATATTATCTATCCACAAAAAGAACGCTGTCTTATGATTTGTGGCAGCATGGGCAGACCTAGACATTATGTAAGTGAAACAATCCAGGCACAGAGAGGTAAGATCTGATGACTTCACTCTTATTTGGAATGTAAAAAGCCTTAGCTCTCAGAAGTAGAAAGCAGAATAATGGCTTCCAGAGGCTGGAGCCAGTAAGTGGGGATGGGGAGCTGATTGGCAGATACAAAGTTCCCATGAGATAGGAGGACTAAGTTCTGAGGCTCTATCACACAGTAGGGCAGCTATAGGCAACAGTAATTTGATTCCGAAATAGCTATAGGAGAACATTTTGAATGACGTTTCCACAAAATTGACACACATTTGTGGAAATAGATATGATAATTACCCCATGCTGATGACTGTTCCATGTACATGTATACATGTGTCAGAACAGCACATGGTTTTCTGCAGATACATACCACTATTTCTTTTGGCAACTGATTTTATTTTTTTTAATGAACATATGGAAACACATTGACTCTGTGACTTTGGGCAGATCACTCCTTACCTTAATTTATAAAAAGAACATGACAAGATGTATTTCACAGAGCAAGCAGTCTCATGAGAATTGGATTTTATTTAGTGTGGGTATGTGCATGCACACATGTGCACATGTGTGCCCATGCAATGGTTCACACATGAAGGTCAGAGGATGACTTGCCAGGAGTCTGCTCTCTCCTTTTACCATGTGGGACCAAGCTTGGTGGCAAGGGCCTTTCCCTGCTAAGTCATCTCACTAGCCCTGTCACATGACATTGAAACACACACACACAGACACACACACACACACACACACACACACACACACACACACACACCCCTACCATAAGAGCTCCTGGGCCTGGTCAGTACCAAGTAATTGTTTGCACTACTATTGTGCCATTCTTGAAATTTGTTAAGGTTCTGCTTCTGTTTTGATGATCAACAATAATCAAATGGGAAAAGCAGACGGTGGAACAGTTTTTCCTCCTCAGGATGTGAAGAAACTAAGAAAGAGAAACAGACGGACCCTGATGTTAAATTCTGGGAAACTGTCAAAGATCTTAGAGGATGTATTTTTTGGGTGGGGGGTGGTTAGGTTTATGTATCATCAACAATTTGGAAAGCCGAGAAGTACAAACGAGAGAGAGAGACAAAAAGGAAAACTCCCTTCAAACCTGACCTCCTCCCAGATGTTTATTGTCCATTTGAATTTCTTTCAACTTTTTCTTTACGTCCTCTGACCACTTTTTATTGCTGCTCATTGTTTCAATTTTCTGTTTTCCTGAAGGAAAACATTTCTCTTTGCATTTTTACAAAGCAAAAATGGATGTTGAAAATTAAAAACATGCACCATGTGCTTTAGATGAGCCACTGTTATTAAAAAGTGAAACTCAGTTGGGCGTCTTTCCCATGCTATAACAAATAATGGACACAGTCAACTTAAAAACAAGAAAGGTTAACTTTGGTTCTAGCCCATGGCCAGTTGGCTCATCACTTTGGAGCCTGTGATGAGGCAACACAATGTAGCAATAGTGAGTGGTGGAGTAAGCTGCTCACTTCATGGCAGACAGAGAGAAAAGAGGGAAAGATCGGAAGGGTCAGAGCCCAGTATGCCTCTTCAAGGGCATGCACCCAATGACCTAACCTCCTCCCCATAGGCTCTGCCTCTTAAAGTTGTACCACAACTTCCCAAAGGTCTGATGGGCTAGAGGCCAAACACTCAACACCTAGGCCTTCAGGGAGTCATTTCACAATAAAATCACAGCCTAGATGAAGCCCTGTGGAGACTGGGTGGTGAAGGAGGTGACCAAGGGAAGAGGAAGGAAATGCAGAACACAGTGGCTGGATGGGGTATGCAGGACACTTGAGCAATGAACAGTATCTGATGTATAGAAAGCGTGCATTAAAATTGTTGGAACACCAAAATAAGAAGAGAGAGAACTGCTATCCGAAGGATTTTGGAAATACTGGACAAGTTTAACCCAGCAATTCTGCTTCCTTTCTGGGTGTCAGAGTCTCACAGCAAAGGACTGTCTTCTATACTGTGTTAGATGCTGATGATGATCAAGTCCACACATAGTTCCCATACTCACTGATGGGCTAAGAACAAGTTGTAAATAGTAAATGAACAGTTATTCCATCATTTATTAAATGATGGTTTCTTTGGCAAGGAAAAGGCAAGATTCTGAATGGGTTTTTAGATTTTCAGAAAATTTAAATTCTACCACCCCAAGATAAAACGCTGAAGGGTCCTTCTCTGTTTAGTAGCCAAACCTTCTCAGAGAAAGCAGAATTACAAAATGGATAATTTGGTGGGAGTGGTAGATTTTTTTTTTGAAAGAAGTGATAATGGGGCCTGGAGAGATGCCAGCCATTAGTACTCACTGCACTTGCAGAGGACCCCAGTTTGGACCTCAGTACCCCTCCTGTGCAGCTCACAACTGCCTGTGACTCCATCTCCAGGGAATCCAATGGCCTTTTCTGGCTCTGTGGGCCCTGCACTCATATGCACATAGCCTCCCCACTCCAAAAACACATCTTATGTGTCTAGTCAAGCGTTTGCATTTGGAATAGAAGCTAGTTTTTTGAAGGAGAAAGTGAGTTTAGTCCTGGAAAAAATTATTTTCATATGCTAAAAACCGCTCTTTATAATACTTTATTTGGAAATCAGTGTTTAGTAGCCAAACCCAATCTTTCAAACTCCCAAGCTTCAAAAAATTAGATTTAAGTATCTGTAGAGCCTATTAATCCAGCCCTTACTTAAACAGAGTCCTGTGAAGTTTTGGCAAGCATGTGAGATCACATTATAAACAGTAACACACCCTGGATAGAAAGAGTGTTCTCCCTTCAGCCCTTTGGTGTGCTCTCGAGGCGTTGAACTATCATCTGTCATTTCTGATGCCACGGTGCCTCATCAGGCAAAGCTGGTACTTTCCACTCTCTCTTGAATTTATTTCTTTGTTATTCTATCAAAGCTTGGGTCTAGTTCAGGATTAAAATCAACTCAAAGAGGGAAGAGAAATTCCGTGGCTCTGATGAACAAGCCTGGAGAAGCAGCGGCAGCATTGACTGGAAGGAAGAAGCTAGGTGGCACCAGGAAATTTCCCAGTCTGTGCGTCCTTCTGCTGTGGCTACATCACCATGAGGCCACACCCCCATGGCTTCCAGAATATTCTGTATCACAACACACTCCTGTATTTTTTTCCAATTTGATTGTGGGAGGGGAGAGAATGTAAAAAGAATTCTGACCAGCCAGCTTTGAATTACCCATTCCTTGACCTGTGGCTGAGGACCACATGTGGTTGGTATTACAGGAGTGGGAGACAGGAAGCTGGAGAGACTGAGGTGCCTGGGGAGCTAGGATAATCCCTCCTGTGAGCACACGCCTGACCTGGTGACTTCCCTGGGGCCCCCACCTGTTAAGGTTTCCGCCATCTCTTACTACGGCCACATTGGTGTGTTCGTGATGGGGATCTGGCTGATTTGTGTATGTAGAAATGTAGACAGTGAAGGAAAGGGTACTGGCACAGACAGCATCTGCTCTGGAGCACTAGGAATCCTGGTTCTGATCATCACCACCTCTGTCTAATGGACAGGAAATGCAGCACGGACCACAGGGGACAATGGGCATCCTCTGATGCAGAACAAAGCTCGCTGCTGATACTCCTCCCTCCCTCCAATGTTGCATCTACTCCTTTGCACCCAGATCACATGATTGCACCTGGGATCTACTTTCTTGCATGTTTCATTGCTGTAAGGGTCCTAGCAGCTGCCTCTGGGCGGAGTGACTCCACACCTTTGCCAGCATAGAGTTCTAACCATCCAATGTGTACTTCCAAAGGGGAGCCACTCCTTTGGTAGGTTGGAGCTGCAGCTCCCCAGCATCCAAGAACAGAGTGCCATTGCTCATGATTCCTCCTCTGAAATTTGTCAATGAAAGGTCTCCTCTAAGAGATGGAGAGCTGACTTAGGAAAGGCAGCCTTTTCTTCCTTTTTTTCTTTCCCAGAAGCTAGCCAATTGCATCTCTCTCTCTCTCTCTCTCTCTCTCTCTCTCTCTCTCTCTCTCTCTCTCTCTGTATTTGTGTGTATGTGTAAGCTAGGAGAGAGAGAGGGGGGAGAGAGGGGGAGAGAGAAGGAGTGAGGGAGAGAGAAGGAGTGAGGGAGCGGGGGGGGGGGGGGAGAGAGAGAGAGAGAGAGAGAGAGAGAGAGAGCAGAAAGCCAATGGGCAAGCCAGCCAAGCTCATGCTTTTTACTTTGGCAGTTTTATAACAACAGAAAAGAGGGTCAAAGAGAGAGAGAGAAACCTCTCCCCACTCCTGCTCGGATTGAAACTTTAATTCTTAAATAGTCTCTGACTTGAATGATGGAACGGCACCGTCTTTCCATATAAATAGTGAGGCAAGACACATTTTTATGTGTTGTTTTATGAGTTTTCTTCGCATCTTTAATGTCTAACCATTTTATAGTGCTTGGCTTTGCGGGGCCCTGGAGAGAAGCTCCTGAGCAATGCTGTTCTTTTATGCCTAACACCGGGATAGTTAAGAAGTGTCTGCACACCAGTGACAAATGATTGCAATCTTAACTAGAAATAAGGCCGTAAAGATGGCTCAGACTCGAATCTTAAAAGAGACTTGGAACACGGAGACAGGAGAAATCTTCCAAGCCGAATAATGAAGTTAATTGGTACAAATGAGTATGCCTTAAAAGTAAGCCTGAAGATTAATTGCATTTTGCTAACTGTAAAGTTCTTTTTATTATCATCAATTTGGTGGTAGTTTATTTATTTAGCACATCTCTTGATTCTAGGAGTTTGGAGTACATGATTAAACATGCATATCAAGGCATCACTGCTGGACTGTGAGGTTTTACCAGGAGAGCTGTTTACTTACTTGGTATAAACTCTCCCACCATAGACACACTATTTATATGTCCCGAAAATGCCATTTTCCTCACATGCTCTTATGTGTGAAGTTCATATCTTGCTGTTGTAACAATCCATTTCATTCTAAAGTGTTCTCAAAACATTTTGAGGTTTTATTTAAGAAATTATTTTATTGTCTTCTTCTTTCTCAATCTTATCCCAGTGGTTACAGAGGTGATTGGGAAGAAGAGACTGGCTTTAATAGAAGTTAGTAAAGTTTTGGAGCATCAGAACACTTTAAATGAAAACAGCGTTACCCATAGCTAAAATTCTTTTATATTCCTGAGTCTGGTCAGATGCTAAAATAGATGTTGAACAACAGAAGCACCAGAAGCAGGATAGAGGTTGGGACAGGAGGCAGCTTGTTCATTAACACTGCACTTAGTATTTGTGTGGATTTGCTTATTTAGTGTCTAGAGTTCTTGAAGAAAAGGCAATTCCCAGTTGGCACAAATGTGTGTGTAGGTGAAGCAGAATTCTTCTGGCAAGAATATTATGACCCAAATACTTGATATGTAAGGCACTGAATGGGAATGTTTGAAGTATATCCATAAAAGTTGGACTCCATGCTGTAAAATCCACTCTTGATTTACTTCTTCACCAGAATCTTTTTTATTTTATCCCAGCAGGGAGATGGTGAGGTCAGGGGAGAGACACTCGAACAAACTTCATTTCTTAGGTAGGAGCTTCAAGGTAGACCATTGTGGTGGTATTGTGTTCCCCAAAATACTGTGCGCTCTAATAAACTTATCTGGGGTCAGAGAACAGAACAGCCACAATATTAAACATAGAGGTTAGGTGGTGGTAGCACATGCCTTTAATTCTAGCATTCCAGAAGCAGAGATCCGCCTGGATCTCTTTGAGTTCAAGGCCACACTGGAAACAGCCAAGCATGGTGACACATGCCTTTAATCCCAGGAAGTGATGGCAGGGAGCAGAAAGGTATTTAAGGCATGAGGATGAGGAACTATAGCCTGGTTAAGCTTTTAGGCTTTTGAGCAGCAGTTCAGCTGTGATTCATTCTGGATGAGGACTCAGAGGCTTCCAGTCTGAGGAAACAGAATCAGTTGAGGAATTGGCAAGGTGAGGAAGCTGTGGCTTGTTCTGCTTCTCTGATCTTCCAGCGTTCACACCAATAACTGGCCTCAGGTTCATTTTTATTAATAAGAACTTTTAAGATTCATGCTACAGACCATGGTTGCCTCAGACCTCACATCTGTGCCTTGATGGTTGGTTTAGACTTTATTTCCCCACATGGTAAAAGCTTAGAGGTTGGAACAGATAATTTATGTAAAAGTGATTAGACATTGTCCAATCTACTACATCCCAAAACAATCGCTCCAAAATGTCCCAAGAGAAGATCCTACATAGTTTTTCGGTGAAGAAATGCATTTCCTATGGTCAAATAAATCTCTTTTTTCACCATGGATTTTTAGAATATTAGTAACTCTAGGGGCTCCTGAAATAAAGAAATGGCTTTGATGCCTTTAACTCTGTTTTTCTCAAACTTTTGCATTCCTGGCATCTTTTCACTGCAGTGAAGGCTATTGTCTAGTTTTCCATGCAATACATTTTTTGTGACATCACCTTCTACTGTCCATGCAAGTGGAATAAGGAAAGATTCAGGTCATCTCTCTTGCCATGTCCTTAATCCCTGTTGTAAGCACACTGGTGTGTTTACACCTACAGCCCCAGGATGCTGTGGATATCACTCTGTATAAATAAAATGCTGATTGGCCAGTAGCCAGGCAGGAAGTATAGGCAGGACAAGCAGAGAAGAGAATTCTGGGAAGTGGAAGGCTGAGGCAGAGAGACACTGCCAGCTGCCGCTGTGAGAAGATGTTAAGATACTGGTAAGCCACGAGCCACGTGGCAACTTATAGATAAATAGAAATGGGTTGATTTAAGATATAAGAACAGTTAGCAAGAAGCCTGCCATGGCCATACAGTTTAAAAGTAATATAAGTCTCTGTGTGTTTACTTGGTTGGGTCTGAGCAGCTGCGGGACTGGCGAGTGAGAGAGATTTGTCCTGACCGTGGGCCAGGCAGGACTGGAGAAAACTTCAGCTACACCAGGAGTCAGTAAAGTGACCTGCAGTTTGCAAGTCATGACATTTATTTTCAGACAAACTGGGGTCCTAAAGCTTCACATGGGTGTAGGATACAGGAGCCAGTGACCCTTCTAGGTAGCTGGGCATCAGCTTGGAGAAGCTGAGTTGGCATTTGAGAGCTCAGTCAAATCTTGTTTCTGTTACTATACTTTGGCCAAAGTTGAAGAAAATCATCAGTCTTGACTTTTAGATTCTTGAAATGTGTTTCAAAGGAAAAAAGGGTACCAGTAAAAGTCAAAATGAGATGTTTGTGTTAAAGAGAAATGATGATCCATTCAGATATTAGTAAAAGTGTTTGAGCCCTCTCTAAATTTGCCACTTACTTCTCAGGGGACTGTTTCTTTGCAAACATTTAAAAATGGAGAGTATAAGAAAAATCCATCTATCCCAAAGAGGAATGCAGGAATGAATAGAGAAGCCAAAATATTTCCCCAGTTTTCTTTTCAATTTGATTTGGGGGATAGCCTGAGGCTGTAACTATAGACTTGGCCTTTTTTTTCTTCTTCTTCCCACAGGTCTCCTGGGTTTTCCTCGGGACTGGAAATCATTTGTGATCACAGGAAGAGACGCCGTTGCTGACAAATGGGTGTTCCTTGTTGTGTAGGTTCCAGGCTTTTTAATAAGAGTCGTGTAAAATCCAGGTTCCCAGAGAGTGCTTGCACAGCCTCAGGCATCCGAGGAGCTCTAAGCACCTGCTGGGGAAGAGATAACAGTTTTTGCCCTTGCTGGCCTGTAATGATTGATGTTTCCCCGTGGGTGGTCACAGAGTTTGGAAAGGCTTGTCAGGAAGCTGTAAAGGAATAGCTTTCTTTATCCCATGGAGCTAGGAGGAAAGAGGGTTTGTGGAGAGCTCTGGAGCCATGCTTCTGGGTGTGAGCCCTGGCAGCCATAACATCACTGTCACCTTGCAACTCACCAGGAGTGCAAATTCTGGGCTCATTCCCATCTACAGACCCAGAAACTCTTGCGGGGGAGCCCGAGGATCTCTGAACCCCTAGGGGATGTGGTAATTGCTGAAGCTTGAGAAACACCGCTTTGAAGGAAAGCAATAAGCCAGATGGGAAAGCCTCTTTGGATACAGCTATGTGATACTCAGTCATTGGACATTTTGAGAACTGCATCCTAAAGCAATGTTGTTGTCTGAACTGTGGAAGGTCCCAGTACAAACTGAGATCGCATAACCTCTTGCATACCTAGGCTACATCATAATCTCATGGGACCACTCGCTGTTGTATTTGTGGTTCATCCTCAATTGGAACACCATTCTGTGGCACATGACTGGATGACTTCTTTATTTTCTCTATGGTTTTGATCCCCATGTCCAGCTTATAGGTTACAGATTGGTTGGAGGTTCTGTACAGAGCAAAACCATGCAGTCAAGAGGAAGTCT
Source organism: Peromyscus eremicus (assembly GCF_949786415.1). Lineage (NCBI taxonomy): Eukaryota > Metazoa > Chordata > Mammalia > Rodentia > Cricetidae > Peromyscus > Peromyscus eremicus. Next base: position 46,622,796 of record NC_081423.1, read on the forward strand.
TCTTTCCTGGGATTTGGATAGCCTCTTAAGGGCAAACTTGAAAGAGATAATGGTTGTTCATCAGTCAGGGCAGGGTAAAGTTGGAGAAGTGAAGAATGGGCTGGGAATTGTCCAGATGGGTTTACTCTCTTCTCTGTCCTCACATGGGGGTTGCAGATGTGGCAATCCATCCATTGAATGGTGGGAATAGCCACGTTTTGCAAGGTTATTGAGTAGGAGATATGTTATAATAGAGCACAGGGCAGTTGGTGGTCCTCCCAATTGCCCATGCCATCTGAGCTGCTTTACCATGGTCTTTGTGCCTTCACTAGTTGAGTGAGCACGTGAGGCTCTGCTCTCTACAGCCCCGGGATTGTTTCACCACTGTGCGATCTGCCTCTGGTTGCTCTCTGTTTAGTTAGCCACTCAGCATGGAAGAGATTTGGCATCACCCCAAGCACGATTCCAGTGTACAGATAGTGTTAGTTCGGAAAGGACTGGGCTAATGGAGCTAAGGGAAGTAAAAACGCCCTAGTATTGAAGTAAGCAAGCTGCTTAAGCAAGGGAATCTAAGTATCGTGAGGGTACATCCTGGCTTGTTCACAGGTACCTCTCCCCACTTTCCATTGCCCTGTTCTTTCATAGACTAGCTGGTCACCCCAAAGCTTGCTTCCCAGGCACCATTCTTCATGCTAAGGTATCGTCTGAATACTTCCTTTTGCTCCAAGATTCCTACATGCCAAGACACAGAGGCGATTTGGACAGACCCTGTTCCCTGGGCCTTTGATTTTGTATCAGTCTGTCTCTATTCTCCTGCCTCACTCACCTCCCTCCTTTCACTGCCCATGCTTTCCAGGGCAGCCATGCTCCAGTCTGTGCTGCCCACTCCCTCAGGCTTTGGGGGTCCCAAGAGACCCATTTTGGTGTTTATGTTCACCAGCTCTCTAGAGAACTAGAGCCAATATGCCTCTGAGTCAGTAGACTGCAGATGGAGAGCCCCAAGGTAGGCGGACCTCATCCAAGCCATTGAGAGGTTGAATGAAGCTAAAAGGCAGAAGCTCAGAGAACTCACTGGCTCTCTGCCTGAAGGTTCGGCTGGGAGCCCTACCTCCCCTGCCCTCGGTGTTTTGTCAGTCAGGTCCTCCCTTCTGATGCAGATTGGAACCAAAATCACGGGCTCCAGTGGTGCTCTCAGACTGCGTCTCCAGCTTACTAAAGGCAGATCCAAGAAATCTACACACACACACCCTCAACTTACAATGTGGCTATGCTCTAATAAATCCAATTTTGTGAACTGAAATTATTCAATCAGTGTCCATCCCTACCTGACCAGATCGCCATACTGCTAGAATAACAGCCAGACCCCTGCATGATCACATGGCTGACTCACCGCTGTTGTTCGGGATCTCAAGACGGAATGCCTAGGAAAAACCCAACACTCAAAATGCTGAATGGTAATACTTTCTCACTATCATAAAGTGAAAAAAAATCATTACATCAAGCTGCTGTAAGTCAGAAACACACATTCCCACTTTCCCCCAATATATCAATTGATTCTGGTTCTCTGCAGAACTCTGGCAAACACAAACACCACATACTGTCCCTCAGAGAATTGGGCGAGGCAAACCTACCTTGTAGAGAGTCATCTGTAATTCTGATGCCCTAATCTCTTTGGGAAACACGGTTACAGATTCACCTAGATAACTAGATATCTGAACATCCTACAATTTGATTCAATCACTTGACATGGGGAATAAGCTCTCCCAGTCTTCCTGGGCAGAGGATGAAGTGTGCTGAAGTTTGCAGAGACAGCGAACAGACCAGGTCTTTGCTCTCTGAGGTTGCTGGACTCGTGGGGAGCAGAGGGTACAGAAACCCCTGGGATTAGAATCCCCTTCAATCCATGTGAGCTCACAAGTGTGTTGAGAACAAAGCCATCTAGGACTGAGAAGAAGTCTGCCAATGGTGATCACAGAGATCTACGTACGACTTGGTTGGCTAGTGGGAAAAACCTAATACTCGCTCTTAAACAGTGGTGTTGATTTCTTAAACAGTGGCATTTTATTACTGTTTTTATTATTGTTGAAAATATGTGTGCACTCATATGTGGTGGTCTAAACCTTGAGAAAAAAAAAACTTAATGAAGGGCTCTTATGAACATCATGGACCAACAAAAGACAGCGGAAGGGCAGAAGTGACCAACAGTTTTAAAACCCACAGGCAGAAGGGGCTGTCACAGGGAGGGGCCACTCCACAGCTGCAGGACACAGCCATGGTCAAGCACAGGCTGTTGGGCACAGGTACTCCAACCCCAAGCACCACCCCCTGCACCTTCTCTCAGCAGATGAAACTCCACTGGACTTCTTCCTCACTTTGGCTTGGGGGTAGATTTTTCAGCAATGCTGAATTTTTTACCTCTGTGACCGTCAGCATTTCTGATAGCTAACTTGGAAACACTTAACACAAAATTGAATTAACCCCTTTTTTACCCTGTCCGTACCATATCTGAAAGGCTCACAAATCAATGTATTACGTTTAGACTGGTCATTTATTCCCTGCCCTCCATTCCACCTCCATTCAGAGCTGAGAGCTGAAACGTGGCAAATTTTGTTATCTCTGATGTATAGGCGAGGAAAGGGCCATTCAGGGAGGTGAGTCCACATTGATTGCGGGTCTGTAGTCTTGCTTAGTTCCTCCTGTGCGGGCATTAAGAGGGATGGAGGAATTAATTTTTGTTATGAAAACGAATGCCAGGCTCTCTCTCCTGCCGTCTAATTGAAAGGGCTGCAACGTTAGATCATTTCATTTCACAAACTGCCTGTGAACAATTCCTGTTAGACTAATTCTGTTAGGCTTGAGACACTTAGCTGCCACTAATCTAATAAGGATATATTTCTAGGGCTCTAGGGTTAGAGAGGCAGAGGGTAAGGAAACATGTAGCTGTAAACAAAGTAGCGCTTTTTAATAATACTTTAATTCTTTGAGAAAGCCATAAAATATTTTTGAGCTACCCCACTTAACCGTCCTCTTTATTCTCCCATCCCTTCCCATCCAGCTTTGAGATGACTTCTTTTTACGTTTTCTTCTTTCCCCATCCAGTTCGGTTGGTGCTGCCCAGCTGGTCTCGGGTCAGGGCCTCTGCTGCTGCGCCATCTGCCCACCAGAGGTCAAATCACTGAGGAAAGCTAACCACGCCTTTCCCAGAAGCTATACAATGTCAGTGAAACTCCCACACAGAAGTCTACCACCATAGAAGACGTGGTGTGTGTGTGTGTGTGTGTGTGTGTGTGTGTGTGTGTGTGTGTGTGGTTAACGCAGTTATCTGACAGAGTTTGTTTTAGGGGGTGGTATAGAAGCTGAGCAGGAGGCTCAGAGTTTGTTCTGTTTGGGGGGGAATGGAGAAGCTGAGCAGGAGGCTGCCTGGAAGTTGACTTAGCTCTACTGTATTTGTCTGTAGAGTCTTGACGCAACTTGGATCGAACACATGTGAAGGCTGAGACAAGATGAGAGTGTAGGAATGAGGAGATTGTCAGTGAAGGAATAGAATGGAAGGACTCACTTCATCTCCAAACATACCCAACTTCTTTGGATGATATGGCTGTTTCTAGTGGGATCTCAGGGGTAGAACCCTTGCTTTTCTCCTACCAGATCAAGGATGCTGCTGCTAAAACTTATGAGGCCGAGTACTGCTACATGAACAAATTTGAAGTGAATGGTATAGCCAGATAGTTATTTCAGAGAATTTATATTTATATGAATTTAAAGATGACTGCATGTTATAAGACCATTAAGTTCGTAACAAGTCAGTGGACCTGAGAACTAAGAATTGACCCTGCTCTACCCTCCGGGTGTATAAATGAGATCACCTGGTACATTCAAAATGTGATTAGCTGGGAATGTCATGGGCAAATAAAAAGCCAGAAGTCCACTCTGGTTGTGTTGAATTCTTTCTATAACCCACTCATGTGTTACAATCCTAGAGTGACCCAGTCATTTTTATCTGATGGAAACGTGACAAATGATGTTTTGTACAATGAGAGGAATCCCAGATATACTAAATCACAGTGAATCAGGCTGAGACGCTCCAACAGTGCTCTTAGGACTGTCTTGTTCTCTCTGTCCGTAGCTCTCCATGTCCTGTGTGTTGGCTGTCATGGTGGCTCCCATGGTACCAAAGCTGGACCCAGGCAAGTCTGGCTTCCCTTCCAATTTCCTCAGCAACAATGATAGAAGCTGCACACTTCCAATATCTCTGCACACACTCAAAGGAATTCTGGTTAGATTGTGGGTTATATGTCCACCTCAAACCCTGTAGATTCACAATGGGAGAGAGCTAATGGTTTAATGACAGGCTGGGCTGACATACTTCTATTTGCACCACTGGTCTCTTGGATCTGGAAGGTTTCCCCCAAAGAACACTCGTTAAAGTGTTGGCCCAAACTTGGCGCTGATGGAAGGTGTCAGAAACCTTCAAGGGTGGGTTTTTACAGTTAGGGGACATGCCCTTGAAAGAGAGGGTGGAAGCCCAGTTTTTGTGTCTTTGTTCTTTACTCCTTGACTCTGAGGTACACGGCTTTGCTCTTCCATCCATTGTGGCACATCACCCCGGCCACAAGCATCAGGGGCAACTGACCACAAGCTAAAACCTCGGAAACTGTGAGCCAAAATGGATATTTTTTTCCTTTAGGAGTCAATCTTTCTAGGTATTGGTTATAGTGACATAAAATGAGCACGGGCAGTCCTTTGAACTTTTATATACCTTTCCACATTTACGTCTGAACCCTAGAGCAGGCAAGAACATTAAAACCACACTCTTTAAGGAACGTATTCTTTGTAGTTTCAAGAATTCTTCCAACTTCCATAAAAATCCTCAGACCTCAGACTGCACACTCCAATTCACATCAATTTTCTGAAACAAGTTTCCCACTCACATAACGGGGATTTTTAAGTCTTAGCAATTTCCTTTCAGAGAACATTTGTGTTGATTTAACACCCTCCCCGAGAGTTCCCGTGCCTGACATCTGTGCCCCTATGCTCCGGGGAGCAGGGGAGCACAGGCTGAAAGACTCCTTTGGAAACACCTGCTGGGGAGGCCCACACCTGCTTTTGATGACCTCACTCCTGGCTGTCCAGGGGCCCAAGGACTACACTCACAGTCCATAAATCTAGCCCACTCAGCATTCTCCAGCTCACATGCTGCATCAGAAGACCTCCTTTCCAATTTCTTTCCACCCACAGTTTCTGGCAAAGAAGACTTGGATGCTTTTTGAGAGCCCTACAAAAGGTGGACAGCATGCTCTTAGCAGCTGTATGTTAGAGTTGGAAAGGCCCTCGGAGGACTTTTCTAGGTAGAGTGACTTTTCTAGAAACAGTGCCACTGAAATATTAAACCACGGCAGCAGAGACATGTCGTGAATTGAAACACAATGGGTGAGGCCCAGGAAAATGCAATATTTGGGTATCTTACTTAAGGGAATTGTTTAAGGCCAAAGGAGCTAAAAGACGAAGTCCTTGGCTCTTCCCGAATATGTTAAATTCCTGCAGACTTTGAGGCAAAACATTTCATAGACGAGGGAGACATGAATCAGACTATCAGGGGAAGGCTGGTGGCTGGCTGGAGACAGCCGCCTTTTATGGAGTTCTCACACCACATACCACAGGGTGTGGACAGACAGCCCATGCCTGGGGGCACTCTACATTCCCTGTCAGGGCTTTGTAAAACCCAGTACTCTTGAGGCTTGTCAATCAAATGTCCAGGGAACAGGTTCTGAGTATTTTAAACCCATATTTTAAGCAGGGGCTTGGGTTGTCTAGTTCACAAGGAGGACAAAACATTGCAATGACCACATATCATCGAGGTTTACCACTGCGCCTGGCAGCTTCCTGATAGGCCACCTTGGAGACCCACCTGCCCACTCTCTGCTGACCTTAATTCTGACTCACACACAGCACACAGAGTCCAGACCAGGGATTCTTGCTAAGAGGTGTCTCTTCTTCTCTCTCTCTCTCTCTCTCTCTCTCTCTCTCTCTCTCTCTCTCTCTCTCTCTCTCTCTTTCTTTCTTCTTTCTTTCTTTCTGGCTAGGATTTTTAATTTTATATGTATGAGTGTTTTGCCCGTATATATGTATGTATGTATGTATGTATGTATGTATGTATGTACACTGTGTGCGTGCTTTGTACCTACAGAGGCCAGAAAAAGAGTACCAGATGCCCTGGAACTGGAGTTACAGATGGTTGTGAACCACCGTGTGGGTGTTGGGAACCAAAATGGGGTCCTCTGGAAGAGAGCAACAAGTGCTCTTAATCACCAGGCCATCTCTCTAGCGCCAGGTTTGTGTTTTAAATACTTGGTCCACAGCTGACAACACTATTTTGGGAGGGTCTTGAAACTTTGGGAGGTGCTTCCTGGTTGACAGAAGTAGGTCATAGCCTGGGGTATGCTGTTCCTGCTCTCACTGCCTGTCACTCTTTGCTTCTTGACCCACTGTGGCATGGACAGCTTTATGTCATCACATGCTGCTGCTATGAATGAACCTGTCCCACCCAGGCTTCCTGCCAGGATGGGCTGGAACAGTGAGACAGTGTGGTGGTATTGTGTTCCCCGAAATATTGTGCACCCTAATAAACTTATCTGGGTCCAGAGACAGAACAGCCACAATATTAAACATAGAGGATAGGCAGTGGTAGCACACGCCTTTAATCCTAGTATTCCAGAGGCAGAAATCCATGTGTTCAAGGATACAGCCAAGCATGGTGACTCACACCTTTAATCCCAAAAAGCGAGCCTTTAATCCCAGAAAGTGATGTCAGAAAGCAGAAAGTTATATAAGGCATGAGGACCAGAAACTAGAAGCATTTGGCTGGTTAAGTTTTTAGGCTTTTGAGCAGCACAGTTCAGCTGAGATTCATTCTGGATGAGGACTCAGAGGATTCCAGTCTGAGGAAACAGGATCACCTGAGGAATTGGCGAGGTGAGGAAGCTGTGGCTTGTCCTGCTTCTCTGATCTTCCAGCGTTCACCCCAATACCTGCCCCGCATTTGTTTTTATTAATAAGACCTTTAAGACTCATGCTACAAGACAGAATGAGTTTTCCCTCCCTTTAGCTGTCTCTGTCAAGTATTGTGGCCACAGGGACTGAAACTAGAGAGCTGATCAGCTGATGGTGTCCCAGAACTCCTGGCCATCCTAGTGGTAAAGACTTGCGATGGAAATGAAAGGATGTGTGGCCTCCAGGGAAGGCCTGCTCCCATTTCATTCTTTCTCTCTCTCTGGATATTCTTCCTCTCTTCCGTCTTTGGTATGTCCATCTAAGCCGCGATTAGAGGCTACTCAGTTCCTGTCCTGTCTCTTCCCAGGTGTGAGCTTGCTCAGGGGGCTGGAATGCACACCTTGGATCTCTGTCACCCGCTTGGATGCTCTCCCGTAGCTCTGCTCATCAGCTGGTGTGCCCCTCTGTCCCCGTGGAATGGCACGAAGCTGTGCTCTTCTGCACTGTGCGATGTGTGTGCAGAAGGGGTCACAAACAAGGTCAAACTCTGCACTGACAATCCCGTAGCTCCACGATAACGTCCCCAGCACTTCAAACCAGCGTGCGGTTAAGATCACTGATGTTTCAGAGACCTGGGGGCCAAGCAGCTATTTGTCAGATGGCAGCTAGGTCACCAACGCAAACACAGTTTACATGCATCCTGGAGCAGCCTGGCTGAGCCAGTTGGAGTCTAAGCCGTGTAAACAGCTTGATTAATTTGAGTTTCCTCCCCTTTGGTGAATGTTTACAAGGTGTCTACCATGAGCCATTACAGTGACTCCCTGGGAGGCTCTGCTGAAGATAAAGCCACCACGACAGGATGCAAACTGGCTTCTGACTATGGGCACGTGGACTAAGTCTCCAGGTGCTGCGTAATGAAAGGGTATCTCTCTTGGTATGCTCTGTAGAACATTCACTACTTCCAGAAAGCCTAACAGACTTGGTAAGAACAAAACTGCCTTCTGTCAGAAGTTTGGTGAACTTTGAGAGAACCTGAATTTTCTCTACTGACCAGCTTCTCAGAGTCCCCAACATACATATGTGAGGTAAATCCAAGGAGCAGTAAAGACCGTGGCAGTTATTTTTTAAAGAAACCTTTGACTTGGCGAAATGCTGAGTCAAATACAACATGCACGACATGAAAGCCACAGGCGCACGAGATCACGTGCAGGTGTTGAAACCGTTCCCCACGTACAGCTCTCTGGCTCTTGCCCCTTTCTGTTAGCAGATGGCGAAGAAGAGGCCAGGGAACCCACGGCTCCTGTGGCTTTGCTCTGATGACTTGTCTCCAAGTTTTCTTGTGTGACACTCACTTCCTGTCCTTTCAGTTGCTTGCCCTTGGAAATTAGCACTTTCGTCACTAGCCTAGTCTAGAACTCATGTCTTAGGCTTGTGGCTGACCACAGTCTTCACATGATGTCTGTGTCATCATTATCTTCTTTTGGTGGGCAACTCTAAACACATTGAGGTGTTTTAACATAGAGTATGCAGTGAGTTTATCTTTGCGGTCATTTGAAATAGGGTCACAGAAGATAGGGGCTCTAAGCACTATTTTTTTAAAGGTCTCTTTTATATTCAGTTGTGTGTATCTTATGTATGTCTCTCTGTGTATGTGCATGTGAATATAGGCGCCTGCAGAGGCCACAGAAGACATTGGATCTCTCTGGAGCCGGAGTTACGGGCAGTTCTAAGACCCCAGAAAAGGGTGCTGGGAACTGAACTCATGTCTTTGCCAGAGCAGTGTGTGCTCTTAACTGCTGAGACAGATCTCCAGCCCCTAAGCACTGTTTTAAAACTGTCTGAGCTACTTTAGTTTTTCTGAAAATTTTAGAATTCACGTTAGTCCACAAGAATGACAAAACACAGAGAGAAACTCTGAATAACAATGTCTAGGGCTGAATATTTTGCTCCAAACCCCATATAAGTGCTTAATTAAAGAAGCCATTGACAAGATTAAATTGACTTCAAAAATTCCAGGGCAGTGAATTTTAGTTTACTTCTTCTCATCTCCTTTGGGTTTTTATCTCTGGAATTCAGGGACAAAATATCTGCTTTTTGGTTAATAAGACTTCTCTTGAATGGATGATAAGGCCAGGTGATTAATAACCACCAGGCTCTGATTGTTTTCATTAGAATGATAACATATGGCCACATTGCTCAACCTCTCACACAACCCTGAAATGGGATCATAAAAGGGGAGATGAGAAATTCTGGTTTAGATTAAAGCAAATGGCTGGAGGAATTGGCTCTGATGAGCTACAATTTACTGTTGTAAAAAGTCACAGAGATGAGCCTCCTGCAGTTTTTGCTGTTGTATTTGGGATCAGTTGGAGGGGATGGTGGGGGATGGTAATCTGCTTGCTCTTAGTAGTTTCCATTCCGGTGACGCAGGTTGTAAATGAGATGGGTGTGCGTGTGTGGGCCTCCACCAAATTCCCAGCAAGCACTTAACCGTAGCCTCAAATCCAGTGCACATTTGTCATTATTAAATCCCACAGGAACAGAAGAGGCCTACAGGGATCAGGGAAGGAATGAGAGAAGCAGGGTGAGGTGGAGGCACATACCCCAGTAACCACTGTAGAGGAGTGTGAAGACTCAAGGAGCCCAGAGAACTGGGTGTGGCTGGCTAGTAAGTGCAAATCTTAGCATTCAGACAAAGTAGGCAACCATGGAGGACAGGTTGCTAAAGGCATGGAAGAAAAAGAGTAACGTTTGTTGAGTACCCATGAGTGCTAGATGGTAGGGTTGGCGCTCATGTGTTGTCTCATCTATACTTGATAACAAAAGGCACGGACATCATCGTTACTAGTGAGATCTGGCTTCAGATTCTAAGGCTAACAGAAGTAGGTGGGCCCCTTAGGGTTGTTCTGAAAAAATAAGACAATGTGTATTTTAACTGAACTTTTGAGAGTGACCGATACACAGCAGTCAATGAATGCCAGTCGCCTTCATCTCTGGCCCACTTTCAAACCGTGTGCAAAGGAGACCATTAACAAAACTCTGCCAGGATGATGTCAGTATTCTGGGCTCACTTCACAGAATGAGCACAGAGTGTTTGGGGGGACTCCATCTTTGCCTCTTTCCCTTTCTGTGGGAACCTAAATTCCCACTCTGCTTTCTGTTAGTCCAACTTCATCTTTCCTCTTCCGAACAACCCACCTTTGCTGTAGCGATCCTAAACCAAATTGTTAATGACTTTGTGGTATGGTTTGATTGTAAAATGTCACCCAAAGGCTCATAGGTTGAAAACTTCCCAGATGGGATGCTGATTTGAGAGGCTGGGGAAATGTAAGAAGTGGGAAGCTAGCCAGTAGAAACGGGTCCCTGCAGGGGCATGCCTTGAAGGCTATACCTAGTCCTTGGTCTCTTCCTCATCTCTCCTTCCTGTCTACAATGCAGCGAGGAGCCTCCTCCACCACACACTCCAGCTCTCATGGTCATCTGCCGCATATGGGCCCAGAATCAGTGGGCCTCCACACTGTGGACTAGAACTTGTGAAACCCTGAGCCACAGAAATCTTGCCTGCCTGAGTTGCTCTCTCGATTAGGTTAGTGTGGTCACTTTGGTCCCTGTGATGCAAAGGTAGCTACTACAGTTTTACCTGAGGCGAATTTCTAACCCTTTCACCTAACAGCACCATGTTGTCTGAAACATGACCCAGGCTGGCCTCTACATGGACTTCTTGTGCCCCACCAATTTCTGTCCTTTACCTCCATGTTAGGCTTTGGGCACCATCTTGTGCATTATAGTTTATTACAATGTCACCCACTGGCCGTGTGATCCAACCCCTTAAAGTATAAAATTCTGTGTTTTGCAAGCAATTATAGATAATTTTCATCGTCTCCAAAAGAAACATCAGAATTCCCACATTTCTCAACCCTTCACCCTCCCACTTCTAGGAAACCATGAACCTACTTCCTGTCTCTGTAGACTTGCCAAGTCTGCACATTTTTTTTTAATTTTTAATTTTTTTTTTTATGAACAGTATTACATGACAAATGCCCTTTGGATTGACGTTTCCCACCTTGGGTCATGTTTTCAAAGTATGCCCATATTGTCACTCACTCCAGCAGGTCATAGGTGGGGTAGATGCTAGGGAGTGCCAACCCAAGGCCCAGGATGTGGGTCTGGGTGGTAGCTGAGCTATTTGGTCTGGGCCACTAGGACCGCCCCACCTTCAGGCGAGGGGCAGAGCCAGCTCTACTGGGCCCATAAGATTTCAAAAATTTAGTAACTTGTGCAGTAGAAGAACCAGAATATAAATTAAGTTTGCCTCTCCTTTCTCCTACTCTTAAATGTCTCCTGAATGCTTTATCTTCTTCCTCATTTGACTTCATTTGTGCTTCCTCTGCTTGGTGCTTCTGACGGTTGCTCTTGAGTGCCAACTTGTTTGTTATGAAAAGTTGTTTAGGCCTGATGACATGCACCTGAATGTCAGGGTGTAAGGAACATTTCTACAGAGGATTGGTTTGGTGGACAGAGTCAAGCAGAGAAAGTTCTTCCCTGGATCTTGGCTTCGCCTTCCAATAAGCTGGGGCATGGAATGAAGGTCAGTATAGGAATGTAGCCTATACATGGGTCTGTAAGCTTCCTTGTTGCCCACTGATGTGGGACTCCAGTTTCTTCTACTTTTCAATACAGACTCAATGGCCAGCAACTCTCCAAGGAGCTGCTGGATTTTTAGCATTGCTTTGGAACTGCTGAGTCATCTACTTCCTGAGCTGGGAACCAGATGAGCCTCTCCAGCATGCAAAAGGCTATTGTTAGGTTACTGAACCAGCCCCTATCATTTGAGTCATGCCAATAGATCCACTTTTATAATTTATAGGTACATTCTATTGATTCCGTTCCTCTAGAGACTCTTGCCCAATCCAACACTGCTGTGGTGTGAATGCGAAATGTCTTCCTTATACTCATGTGTTTGAATACTTGTTTTCCAGCTGGTGGTGCTGTCTGGAAGAATACGAGCCTTCAGCAGATGGAAACTTGCTAGAGAAAGTGGGTCATGGGAAGTGGGCCTTGAGGTTTATACTCTGGCCCCTTGTTAGTCACTGTCCATTTCCTGACTGTGGATGCAGTATGACCAGCCAGCCTTCTGTTCTGGCCATCGTGACATCCTTGCCCTGACAGAATGTATCCTTTGGAACTGCAAGCCAGAATAAACTCCTCTTCCCCAAATTTGTTTCTTGTTAGGAATTTTGTCATAGCAACATGAAAAGTAACTAACACGCAGAATTGGGGCCGAGAATTGATGCCATTGCAGTGATAAACCTGATGTGTATTTCTTGTGCTTTTCTGAAATGGGAGGGATGTGGAAATTTAGGCTGAAAAAGCCCCCAAATGTTGTGCAGGTCTTAATGGGCTGTTCTGGTAGGATTTGGGAAGACCAGAAGGTCTAAATGTGGAAAGCAGAGGGTTGGCTTATGAGGCTCCAGAGAGAAACAGACCCTTTCAAGAATGGCCCGGAGGCTGTTCCAGTCATATTCTGAGGACCAATTTGAATACATTCTGTCCATGTCCTGAGAACCTGAAAAAGGTTAAATTGGAAAGTTATGAACTAATGTAGTTGTTGGAGAAAATACCAAGGCAGGAGAGCAATCAGGCCATGGAACAGTTCTTAACCATTCTTATCCAGGTCTACAGTGTTAAACAAGTGGGCAGAAAGACATAAAAATGTGCCGTGTGTCAAGGAAAGAATGGGGGGGAGTTTAAAGTTGTAGTCAAAACATTTGCTAAAAAAGGGGGATGCTATAATTATTGAAGAAAAATGTCCTTCTCTGTACTGGGACCGTAGAATGATGTCCTGAGGGCAAAATCCCACCTATCAAAGGCTCTAACTTGTAAAAATGCAAATTCACTTTCCAGTGAAAGGAGAGAGTCTCAACTGAGATGGCTACTGAAAGGGTTTCCTGATTCTCATAAGCTACCAATGAGGGGAGCTTTTCCCCTGGGTCAGCACAAAGAGATGGCCTCAGCTGTGGTCCAAGGTGTCCAGACTCCGCCCTAAGCTGGTGGTAGAACTCAGCAATGTTGTTCATGCAGTACTAATTTTCAGGCATGAAGGATCCAAGGTTGAGAGGATCAGGGGGCCTCACACCATGGTTCCAGAGAGTCTTTGGGGCCAGGAAAAGCTTAGGAGTCTCTGCAAGGAGGTCCTGAGAAGCCACTGCATGAAGCTGTGAAAAATGAAGTTCAAGTTGGAATGGAGACCCCAGGATGTTGGAGGTGCTGTAACTATGGGATGTCTGCTGTGGCGAACTGCAGACACACACTGGAGTTGTCTCATGGGGGAGGCTATGTGCACTGTGGGTCACTGAGCTGCAGGGGCATGTCTGGCTAAGCCATTTGAAACCCAGACGATTCTACCATGAGTCCCAGACGCCAGACACTGAGTTTCAGGATTTGCTATTAGGGCTACTGGGTTTAAGTCTTGCTTTGGTTTAACCTTTCCTTGCCATGCCTCCATTACTCTCTTTTAGGAGGGAATACTTATTCTGTGTCACTGAATATTAAAGTGTGTAATACATATTTTATTATTAAACAGGATTCAAAGTTGAAAGATTTCCTTGAGTCTCAGAAGACTTTGGACTTCTGAACAATTTTGATACTGTTAAAGATTATAAGGACTTTTGAAGTTGGAATTAACAGAAGATGGCCTGCCTTGAGCATGTAGAGGCCAGGAATATAGTGTTGTAGTTTAAATGTAAAAAGTCTCCTAGATGAGACTTCATGTTGTTGAACGCTTGGTCCCAGTTGGTGGTGGTGCTGTTTGAAGTTGTGGAATCTCCAAGAGTTGGAGCCTTGCTGGAGGAAGTGTGTCACCGAGGGTGGGTCTTGAGGTCTAGTAATCTGACCTCATATCCTGTTCCCTCTTTGCTTCCTGATTATGTGTGTAAGGTGACCAGCTGACCCCCTGTTCTTGCTGCAGTGATTTCTCTACCTGATAGACTGTATCCCCCTGCAAACCAAAAACAAAACAAAACAAAAATCCGAAAACCCAACAACAACAACAACAACAACAACAACAACAACAAATACCTTGTTTCTTCTCAGGAATTTCATCACAGCAATAAGAAATTGGCAAAAGCACCCAACACATTCTTCTTTGAATTGTGTTATCTTTATTTGGAGTTGTTTTCTCTTCTGAATGAAAGGATTCTTGGGAGCAGAACTCCATTTCATTTGTAAGCCTACAACATCTATCACAGTATATAAAGGATGACTCATAAACACTTGCTGTGTTGAATATCAATTAAGTTGAACAATAAACTCTGCAGTTTACTAATATCAGAGTCTGGAGAATCATTATAATTACCAAGAAGTGACTAATGGGAAGAAAATTGACTTGTGTCCATCTTCAAATAAGAACTTAGAAAATATACTGCTCTTTCATTAATAAAGGGTATGCTAATGGCTCAAAAAAAAAAAGAAATATTTGTGGGGTAAGTGTTCCCATTCAACAAGCTTTGGCTTTGAACTGGAAGAAGACAATCCATGTCTAATGAATGAAGGAAGATATGCTTCTCTCATGGGGACATTTCTTTGGGTCATTCAAACATAGATGATTGCTCTAATCATGTATTGTTCTCTAAAAGACTACCTCAGAGGTCAATGTTATAAAAATTAATCATCGTTTCTCATTCCTCTATGCATTCACTGGGCTCTGCTGGCTTTGCATTTGGCGAACATCACATAGTTTCACAAAGGTATTAGATGAAGCTATGCTCAAGCGAAGGTCCAGTTGAGTTGAATGGCCAAGAAGGCTCACCTGAAGGGTGGCGATGGCCCAGGGACTGCATCTGGGATTTGTGACTGACACACCAATGTGTGGCTATTCCATTGGCATGGACTTCTTAGAGCATGGTGGGTGGCTTGTCAAAATGAGCTAAGCAAGTGACCCAGGTGGTAACTTCAAAATTTCTTATGCCCTAATCTCAGAAATCACAGAATCCATTGGCCACTGTTGCTACCTACCAGAGTCTACTGGGTAAGCAAGCTATGAATTCCAATGCAGATTAAGGGTAATAAGACCAGATTCTACCTCTGGATTGAAGCAGCAGCGTGCAGGAAGGAGAGGCCTGATGGAGGGCACCCTGAGCTGAGCTACCAGGAGAACAGGAGCTAAGGATGTCAAACTGGTGGAGTCTCACTGAGGCAGAGCGTTTGCTGAGTCTGGATTTCAGCTGCTTATCCCAGTGGCTAGTGACTGTCCTCTTGTTCATTTGAGAGACTTTCATTCGCAATGTTGATATCGATTCAACTTCCTATGGCTTTTGTGGTATGCATTGTAAAAACTATAAGGCCACCAAGTGATAGCAACAGTGTGAAAACACAGTAGAAGCCCGCAGGCTGAACTGAACACACTTTGCAGCCTCAATTCTTCCACTGAGTCAGATGAACAGAAAAGGCTATTAGTGGGCCTGCCAAGTAGTGGACCCTTTCTGCTGGTCATCCTGTCTTGCTGGACACATGCTCTCTGGCTCCTTCATCTCACAGTCTAATGTTATTCTGACCATTGCTCTTGACTCTTGTGTGATTTAATTTCTTCCCCTGGCTCTACATCTCCACCCAGGCCCCATGTTTGAACCGTAAACTGATTTCCCATCCAAGAAATCCATCTGAGTTTGATTATTCACCCTTTCAACATCTTACACTACAGCAATTACTTCCCTGATGTCATTTCATTCTTAGAATATTGAGTATTGAAATCTAAAAGAAAAAAAAAAGCACCTATTCACGGGTTTCAGCACACTAAGGGCAGCTGATGAGAACAAGGTGTTTCTGGGTACCGCTCTACAGGGGATGTAGTACCTCTGAGCTGGGAAGACAGGGATCAGTTCTAACAGACATCCTGTGAAGTCCACAGCAGGATGTGATCTGTGTAATGTGGTGAAGACAAAGGCGAGTGAAAAAGGACCAGGAGAGACCAATCTGCCTTTCTGCCCCAGCTGCAGGGTTGAAGAGCAAAGGGCCAAAAACACGGGAGTCTACACTTGCAGCAAAAGCACAGGGATTGGAAATTAACTCGGAGTCATGAAACTGATGTCAGAAGCTGGATAGAACACGTTCCCCTCAGCCTCTTTGGATTGCAGCCTCTTGTCGCTCGTCATTTCATTCGCTTTCTGTTTTGTGTGTTTCGTTTTGCAATGCTGAGGTTTGGACCTAGGACCGGGCACATGGTACGCAATGTTAAGCAAGGCAGCAGGTACCGGGGATTTTAGAAAGCTATGACAATCTGAGATGTGGTCAAGGCGGCACCTACAGGGAAATGCATAGCTTTAAAAGAGTGAGGCAAGAGAAATGAGTTCAAGCTTGAGATGTTTCCAAACTACTCAGAGTAAATAGTGAGCTGTGAGCAAGTCATGTAGGCAGTAAAGGCAGCTCAGATTGGAAAACTGTGTGTGGTTGATAAGTACCTGAAAAACTGGGGCCTTTGAAAATACTAATGCGGTAGACAAAGGTTTAGAAGAATTAATCAAGAGGGAAAAAAAAGGAACAAATGCAAATTAAGAATGAGAGGTAGCATTCATACAGAGAGGATTAGCAAAGCCTATGTTAGTCATTTGAAAGTCTGGGCTAAATGGGCAATTTACAAACAATGCAAATCTTATTGGAAATATAAGATAAACGACACAGGGAAAGTTGGCAAGTTGTCAAAGAACCATTTCCCTTCCAACCACAGGGCTGAGCCGAGGCAAGTTCAAGGATAAATTGTTTTCAGGACTCAATAAAATGTCTTTGTTATTTAAATTGCTCCTGGGCTGAAAGCAAGAAAGAAAACAGAATGGATTTTAAGAGCCAGGATCACATT